>NC_091122.1:81621954-81816954 GCF_040183065.1 Periplaneta americana | reverse complement strand
ATAAGAATTGCTATACCTCATATGAGGAATGGAAGCAATGTAGTGTTTCTTTTGTAACAGCATGTACATATGTGTTAGAAGTCTGCAGGTGTTCAGGCCGCCACTTGGAGAAATATGAGTAACACTGCACAATAATGCAGAAAAAGAAAAGTGAGCCTATTATAATGTGTAAACTTAAAGACGAGAATGAATAAAATAGAGCTTACATTTCATAATATGATATCTTGATATCATATAAAAGTTTCTGTTAGCACTGTTACGTAATTTTAATGATGCATGTGTTTCTGTACGATAAAGAAAAAGAGGGAGATTATTTTAAGTTATACAGTTCAAGTCCTATACAACTCGGTCCGAAACATCGCGGATATGGATGTAACACTGTAAGAAACATGCCCTCGAAAATACCTTTATTAAATGATCATATTCCGATGTACTGTACCATGGTCAATTATAACGGGGGGAGGAGGTAAATGATGTCTCCCATAACCCCGTTATATGGGGATTCTATGGTTTTGCTTCCCCCCCCCCCCCAAGAAAACGGTTCTCTCTCATGACGGTAAATAAGAATTGTTGCAACCAGCCAACAGTGCATCATATTTTCTTCAACTATAAAGATGATTACAATGCAGTGCTCTTCACTCTTGTTAATTTACTCTATGAATTTGTGTGTTATAATGACAGTGTGTCTGAGATTTTTTTAAGAAGGTTATTTTACGCTGTATCAACATCTTAGGTTATTCAGCGTCTGAATCAGATGAAGGTGATAATGCTAGTGAAACGAATCCGGGGTCCAGTACCGAAAGTTACCCAGCATTTGCTCGAATTGGGTTGAGGAAAAACCCCGGAAAAAAACTCAACCATGTAACTTGCCCCGACCGAGATTCGAACTCGGGCCACCTGGTTTTACGGCCAGACATGCTAACCGTTACTCCACAGGTGTGGACGTGTCTGAGGTAAACGTATCGGAGTATAGATACTATTTCGTCGATAAGTTTTAGAGGAAAAGTCTAAATCTGCCTTCCAATAATGAAAGGAAAGAAAATTTAAATTTTGCTTTCACATCAGATGATGTCTTTGCATTATATGGAAGTATTTTAAAGCCTTTTCCCGGGAATATTATAAAGGCTGGTTCACAATAAACCGGGAACGAAAACCAGAACGATAACGAGAAGCGGAAGGCGTAAACGTGAAGATTTTAAATTCACAATAAGCCGAAAAAAGAAACGACTATGCATATCGATATCCACGTTAATAACGATATGTAAAGTCGATATTACGAATTCTGGTGTTATTTGTGTATAATTGACCAATGACGTTCTCTCGTGAGTATGTCAGCCAACATCCTAAACACAGGTTAACAAACTTAAAAATTTGTGACACAGATTATTTAAGAATTCAATTCACTTGGTAATCTGGTCACATATACTCGTAGCATAGGTACAGTATATTGAAAGTGATTCTACTGAGTTTCTGAGTTTGTTAGAAACGATGCATGAAGAAGAAATTATGTAACGGCCTTCTTGCTAAAACATATACGACGACCTTTATGATCACAACAGAAAGAACCTAGTAGGCTCTGATCGGAAACGAGAACGGCAAAGTTCACGTTTCCGTTCCCGAGCTCCAGCAAGCTTCTCGTGAATAATGAAAGCTCATATTTAAATATATGTATTTTAACCATTTTTCTGTTCTCGTTTCTGTTTCCGGTTTATTGTGGACCAGCCTAACTCGCGAAGACGCAGTTTTTAATTATACATATGGGCGAATTCACCACGCGGTCGAAAATTCCTTTGGAATATTGGCCATTGGATTCGGGATCTTTCAGTTCGACCAAGAGGAATAAGAGTATAATCTAATTAAACCAAATAAGAAAACGAATTGTTGAGAGTAGCTATAAAGTCTTTTCCAATTCGACCATATATAAAATATCATGCACACATAAATACATATACAGCTGTCAAAAGAAAAAGTGGCCGCTCTCCTAAAACAAAGTTCCCTTCGGGTATCTTCGCTATAATTCGGAGACAGGCGATGTTACATGTTGTTTGACCACGTTGCCTGATATCTACAGTTATAATTGAAATATACTGTGTGTTATTCGATAGCATAATGGTAGCGTTCAGGCTTCTTATTCATGAGGTCCTGCGTTCGACTACAACCTCGTGCTTTTTATGTCCTTTTTTGTTCTGTTTTTGAGAGAGACAAACTAGACATAATGGCTCCTTTCTCTTTTATGATTATTTTAGTAATTAACATCAGGTTCATTAATATATTATGCCATGACTTTATCATTATCATTATGATATTGTGGCTGCAAATGGAAAGAAAATAGATTTTATTCTCAATAAAATATATTTCGTGGCATAAACATAACAAATTTACTGGCGTCGGCCTTAAAACATTCAAACAAGCGTTCAAAAAACAAAACAAAAAGCCACAATTCAATATTTAGTCTATCTTCCTCTTATCTCGATCATCTTGCGGTCTAGTGGGCATGGAATTGACTAGTCTTTGCAAATAGCGACTGTTCTTAGACACGATATTCCAGGCATTCTGAACATACATACATAAGTGTTCTGTCCATGGGCAAGTCTTTCATTGCAAACCCAGCAATCTCCAATCTTTCCTATTTTCTGCCTTCCTCTTAGTCTCCGCATATGATCCACATATCCTAATGTCGTCTATTATTCTTTTCAACCAGAGACCCAACCAATTACTTTTTATCTTTCTAATCAGTTTCAGAATCATTCTTTCTTCACTCACTTTTTCAAACACGATTTTATTTCTTATTCTGTCTGTCCACTTCACACGCACCGTTCTTCTCCACATCCACATTTCAAATGCTTCAATTCGTTTCTCTTCATTTCGTCGTAATGTCCATGTTCCTTCCCCATACAATGCCACACTCCACACAAAGCACTTCACTAGTCTCTTCCTTAGTTCTTTTTCCAGAGGTCCGCAGAAGATCCTTCTTCTTCTATTAAAAGCTTCCTTTGTTCATGTTTGCAGTTTTCTTGGGAAGGATAGGCCTAAATGCGGTAACATCCCGTTGCTTTCCGCATACCACTATGTCTTTCGCATCTTATTAAATTCCAGGGGGCCCAAGCGTGAAGATGAGGAGAGTGGATTTGACTAATTGGGCCCTCCGGACTTCACCGAAAGTCACGGCAAGGGTTAAATATTAATTCTATCAGGATGTTTGACCCGATCAGAGACCGGGAAATCTCAATTAGCCTTTACCCCCCGCATCCTGGACTAGCTTCTACGAATCATAAGAAAATCTTAGAGTGTGATTGGGCCAATTTTTCCGAAAATGTTTCCACACTTTTGCCCTCGTAGCTCAGCGGACGAACGTCGGAATTTAGATGTCAACGTCTCAGGTCCAATTCCTCGTTACTCCTTTTCATTTTATAGTGGTTCAAGATAGTATAATGTAATAATATAAAAAGAAAAACTAATACCAGTATAATGCAACTGGAGTTTTCCAAACCTAATATTAAATTTATGTTATTTATATCGCTAAAGAACGATTACTATATAAATAACTTGAATATTATTTATACAGTATCACTAAAGAACGATAACACAATATAAATGATAAATATCGGTTTGTTTAATTAATATAATATGTTATATAATACGTTTTTAATTATCTAAATAAAATAACCTATTTTACAAAGAAAGATGGTTATTTGTGTTATAATAATTACTTACATAAAACACAGATTATTTATATTGCGAAAGAACAATAACAATATAAATAACTTGAATATTATTTTATAATGCTAATGAAGGAAAACAGAATATAAATTATAACTTGAATATTATCTATATCGCTAAAGAACGATAACAATATAAAAACGTGAATATTATTCATATCGGAATGTCACAGATTTGTTACAGATGTATTTAAGAAATTGTAGAAGAATAGTAATTAGTAACAGTGTCCTATTTATTCTTCTTGGAGCCAAATTTGTAACTTTTAAAAGTGTGGTTACTATGTTGTAGTGTATGTGTTGCAACGGATGCTTGATTTGTTATGTATGTGAGTCAGTTATGGGATGCTTGATGTCGTCGCAATGTCGTAATTATAGTTTGATTGTGTTTGTGTGACTATTGTGTATTAATTTATGATGTATAGTACGGAAAGCTGCATATTTGTGTTATAGAAGTGTTACGTATGTGTATTGTTAATGTTTTTGTATGTTTCAAATTGATAACTGATATTTGTTTTGCAATCGCAATGCCTAATTTACGGTTTGTTTATGTTTTGTTTACATCGCGTAAGCTAATTTAATTTTCTTTTCCATTTCTTTTTATGCTTATCTATTTTGTGTATAAAACTATAGCCCTAACATACATATGTAAAATAGGGCTAACCCCCATTGGAGATACAATAATAATAATTATTATTATTATTATTCATATCGTTATAAAACGATAACAGAATACAAATGATGACTTGAATTTTATTCATATCTCTAAAGAACGATAACAAAATATAAATAACGTGATATCCTTAAAGAACGATAACTGGATATAAATGATAATTTGAATATCATTTACATCGCTAAAGAACAATTAAAAAATAAAATGAAAACTTGAAGAAGGCCCGAACCCACAACCTTTGAATCATTAAAGAAGCACTCTACTGCTGGTCTACGAGGCGCAGATATGGAACACTTTCATAGTTCCGGAACTGCATGTACAAGCACATGCATCGTGTAACATCGGCGCGACCCGAAGTGGACTTTGAAAATATTCGCTGTTCACGAGTGCGGCCACTTTTTTTTTTTTTGACAACTGTACAAAATTATTCACCATCATAACACGACTTAGTAGGCATGCTGGCAGGCCGACTTTACGAGTGTTGGACCCGGACGGATCAGTACGCTTAGGTAGGCTACGTTTTGGCCAATAGTGCATCCTATACGTGAGATGATTGTCCAAGTCCGACACGTGGCCTGGGGTGACATTCATGAATCCGACGCTGAGTGGTGAACCATCCTGCCTCAGCCCCTGAAAGAGGCAGCTTCCGATTCGGGGATAAGTAGCCTGGTAAGTCCTAGGAATCCGGAGCCCCAAGCTCTTCCTGATTAGCCGATGCTGTCAGGTTGGCGTCCTGGCTCAGTCCCTGATAGAACCAGGTCCTGCGTATACGATTAGTCTGATGAGTCCCAGGAGCCCGGAACCCCAAGCCATTCCTATATCAGCATCGGAAACCCGTATTACCCTCATACGTCACCCCAATTTATTATTATTATTATTATTATTATTATTATTATTATTATTATTATTATTATTATTATTATTATTATTGTAGATGATATATGGAATGAGGGGAACTGAAAAGTGATATTTATTCATTTATTCATTCATTCATATTTAATTAATTTATTTAAGTGATTAATTTAATTTATTTTATTTAATCTGGGGAAGTTTAAGGCCATCAGGCCTTCTCTACCACACCATCAGAATGCAAATAGACATATAAATTACAAGAAACAAATGCAGAGGGAAGGAAATAAGAAATAGAAGTGTTAATGGAATGACAGAGAGAACCAGAAGTGCCCCGAGAAAAAAAACCCTCTGCAAAATTTGCTTTGTCTACCACAAATTCCATCACGACCTGGTCGGGGACTGAACGAGGGGCCGCCTGGATGGAACACCAGCGCGCTACTGTTTGAGCCACAGACAGGCACATGACATAGTCACTAAGGGTGCTGTTCATAGACATTTCGCAGCACGCGTTACGAGCGTACTAAGCTAGCCCCGGCTATCCACTGGTTATTAGTACAGAATTCAGATCATATCCTATCGCTAACACTGGTTTATGAATACGAAAAACGCTGATCATCCACCGGAAGCCCGCGCTAAAAATGTCTATGAATACGGCCCTTAGCAACTTGATGAAAATGAACTCCAGCTTATACAGTATGTTTTGACATTATTCTCACATAATTGCAGTGTTTATTGAAACTTCATTTTTGATATTACTCCCACAAAATCATTTATGCAAAATTTATTTCTATTGAACAATATAATGTCAACCTTCACTCTTCTTTTTTATGCAATTTCTAAATTTTTATATTTATTCGCCTAGTTGGTTATTGCATACGTGTCAATCTGAACTTTCAAGAACACGTCCATAAACTTCAACACATTTGAGTACGAGCTGTATATCTGCAATTAAAATAACTGAAATCACTCCTATGAATTTGTAGTGCCTCACGTGCTGCTAGGCATGCTAGAGAGCTAGTCTACAGATAAGGACTCGCTCAAGTAATGATCACAAACGGATAGTTTCTTCCCTTTCTCGCTTAACTTTGACTGGACGACAGTCATGGCAGAGAGCAAGTGAAACAACAATTTGGTCGAATTGGAAAAAAGATTCTTCTGTTAGTAACCCCGGTCTAGTCCACTGCTGTGGAGTAACGGTTAGCCTTCTGACAGTGAAACGAGTGGGCCTGAGTTCAAATCATGTTACCTAGTTGGGTTCTTTTTCTGAAGTTCTCCTTCAACCACTCGAAGCAGAATTGCTGGGTAATTTCCGACGTTCAACCTCGGACTCATTTCGCCTCCATTAGTACCATTCCATTAATCATCTTCATAGTTTACAGGTAGACCAAGAGGACATGGCGGACGTGGTTCCAGGATCTGCCTATAGGCGGCATCTGTCTGCGGGAGCTGCATATATTCAGAGATGCCGCAAGAGTTTTAATAAGCGGACTGCAAGTGACCGGAGTAGTGTAGATGGTGCCTTGGTGAGTTTTGGAATCGACGGTGGCATGGTTTTCTGGTTGAGGATGCAGCAGATTCAGGCACATGAATTGCAAACAGATGCCATAGATCTGAGGAGGCCGCAGAATAACATCACAGGCAGGCGGAGGAACGGTCTCCAGTCAGAACTGGATGCTGTGGCTGAATCGATACGATGACACCATGCAATGAATCATACGCTTGAAGAAACAGTCCTAATGAACTTCAGAAATAATTCCAACATAAAGAGGTTGCACAATAAGCCTAAGGCTGCGGCTACGGTGCTTGCCTGTGCGCCCTCCTCCGAAGGGGGGGGACCTGTCTAATCGATCTATCTTAATCCGATCTGAACCGCATAACTACTATTAAAATAGCAAAGGGAATGCTTCTTGCCAAATAATTTCATTTCATATTGCTCACTTTTGTATCTAAATTATCACTTACAAGTAAAGACCGTTTTCTTAGTCCGACAATATGGAATGAGTATAAGTAGTGTGCACGGGGTATACATTACGGCACGTGTCGTTCAGTAGACACCCTGCTCATAAACACAAGTAACGCGCACTACAGGTCATCCTACAACAGATTCCTTACTCATAAACAAGTACAGTATACTACGCGACCAAGGCGGGAACCGTTTTGTTTGGTGGCGCTGCGATTCGCTTCACAACACAGGCCGTGTTGTAAAGTCCGCATCAGATGCAAAATGAAGCACGTGCTGAACTGCGCTCTTGTTTCATTATTATTAACACGCTTTATATGATATATCTTCGTATATATAGTTAACTTTAGTGTTTAGTTTTATTTTATCATAATTATACATAGGGATAGGAATCTATTCAGAAAACACACCACAACATCGGTGTTCGTAAAGGAGAGAACATGAATCGAAAGTAATGTAAACTAAAGTAGGTACTGTATTTTATACAATATTGTATTTGATATACATTTCTAACCTTAGCATTTTAAAGTGTCCGGACTCCGGAGACCATATATGAGGAAAGCACCCGGTATAAAACCATCACTACAACCAGGATGGGCTACTATAAGTCGTTGACCTGCACTGCTATTTGTGTAAACACCTGACACGTTTACGTCTTGCCAATATTTGTGGACAGTATAATGAGTATGGAACCATATTTCGTCCAGGTAAATAACGGGCTACTATATCAGAGCGTTCTATTAGATATTTCCTTTTATCTTTACATTTTTTGAATGCAAACCCCATGGATAGTAAGAGTTTTTGTAAAGTTTCCTTGCACCCTTTAAAACCAATCTCTCTCTTACAAAATGTATGCAACTTTTCTAATGTTGAAAGCTCTTTGTAGAGACCATAATATTTATTTATGAACTTCTCTTCTTATGATACATTTGTCCATGTCGTCTAACTTTGTTTGGTGTTGATATTTCTACACCCTTGTCATATTCTTTACTTTCCTTTCCAATCCTACTAATTGTTTCCTTATTTAACTTCACAATAGCTGCAGCACACTCTGTTGTCTTCGATAGAGGTAGGAATAAATCAGTTGTCTTTTCTTCATCAGAAAACTTTATGGCATTATAAATAATGCTCCGCGCTTGGCTATGAAACACACGTCTTCCTACATGCAACATTGTGACCAGATCGAAACGCTAGGCATTAGATGTGACGACACTCCAGCAGTACACATACGCAGCGAGCACGAAGTTCCTCATTCTGCCACGACGGGTCCCGCCTTGGTTATTATATTGGGTTATTTTACGACGCTGTATCAACATCTAGGTTATTTAGTGTCTGAATGAAATGAAGGTGATAATGCCGGTGAAATGAGTCCGGGGTCCAGCACCGAAAGTTACCCAGCATTTGCTCGTATTGGGTTGAGGGAAAACCCCGGAATTAACTTGCCCCGACCGGGATTCGAACCCGGGCCACCTGGTTTCGCGGCCAGACGCGCTGACCGTTACTCCACAGGTGTGGACCCGCCTTGGTCGCGTAGTACTTCAGTTTAGTATGTTTATGATATTATGCACTACTAGTTGAAATAAAGATGCCTAAAACAAGTGCACGAAAGTACAAAAATGGGTAGAGAAATTCGGAAGACAGCATGTCTGTGTATGTGGCGACATAATTGTGTGTAATTTATGTAAGACTGACATAGTCTGTTCTAAAAGATGGTATTTACAGCAGCATTATAATTAACAAACATATAAAGTATTTCAAATTGATAGAAAGAAGTGAATCTGACGATCTACCTTCAACTAGTAGGGGAATGTCTCCCAGCATCGGACACGTAAGTATTTTCAACAATAGTGGCAAATTTAAATAACTGATAATAGTAGCCTACTGCAAATATGATCAATTGACTTTTACTCTGACAATCCCTATGAATTTAATGGCCTACAGTTAAGACAAATTGCTTAAATAATTAAGCTAAACAACCTTGATATTACAGTACAGCAAAAAATGGATCCCAGTATCGGACATACAGTAAACACCATTTATTTTGTCATATAGTTTAAAACAAATACAAGCAATTAAAAAGAAGGAATTATTAGCATGAAAGCATTTTAATTCGAAAGTGGACATTTTCTATATTTATAAACAATAAGCAACTACATAAGCACATTGATTATACACAACTATCAC
The DNA here is from genome assembly GCF_040183065.1 of Periplaneta americana. NCBI lineage: Eukaryota > Metazoa > Arthropoda > Insecta > Blattodea > Blattidae > Periplaneta > Periplaneta americana. The sequence goes on along the minus strand of NC_091122.1, from coordinate 81,807,569 downwards.
AACAATCTTTTTGCCTCACCACTTGAAGACACTGATTATGTGGGACAATTATTGAATTTACTGACAATGATCATATACACACATCAGAAAAGTGTTGCATCACCTCTTTAAGTATAGTTAGCATTCTTCTATATTAACTGTTTATGGGTACGTGTACACATCAGTCCCTTGAACTGTCTCTAAGTATAAACAAACCTGCGCTGTACCCTACCTCTCGAAAACAAAACAACAACAAAGCATAAGGAGAATATCAGTTGAAGTCGTAACATTGGGAAGGAAGCATTACAGATTTGTTCTGATCACTGTGTGAACGTTACTCACTTACTGCTATGCCAAAGAGACAAATGTTGACATTTGACCGTGCCCGAATAGTCACATTATGTAAGAAAGGACTGTCGTTGAGGGAAGTTGCTATATTGGTGTAGGTGTTTTTGGTATTAAACTGTTTCATATTATATACACTTCTGAACGTTCTATTGTCCGTGTCATTTCTTGTGTGTGTGTGTGTTTTCAGTAAAACTACAAACATTACTGTAGTCCTCACGTTTGTGCCTGAGATAATGGCTTGTAAGACTTCTTTCTCCATAAATATGGCAAAATAAAACATATGCACAGGTATATATTTTGTTATAAATGCTAGCAATGATAAAAAAATCCACCCGAAAATTTAAATTAAATTCTCTCTGTTCTGCTAACATAGAAAATACTTCTGAAATAATCTACGTACGGTATACATTTTTCGTCTTATTCTAGCCTTTTACATAATCAATTCACATTTCGTTCATAAATTATATTATATTATTAAGACAAGATTAGAACACAAAAACATAAAATACAATGCAGCGTCTGATAAAAGTTGTAGTCCTTAAGCCGCTCTTCTTCTTTTTCTTCTTCTTCTTCTTCTTCTTCTTCTTCTTTTTCTTCTTCTACATGTAAGTATAGACCTATTCATTGTGCATCGGAAGTACGAATTTCGATCGAAAGTCTTTATTTTTTTCAGACATGCTTTCGTTGTCCCCATCTCATATTTGTTCTTGAAGAACTGTGGGTAATCACTCCATTTTACTCAGTCTTTATGATAAACAGAGCTAACCATACACAAACAAGGAAATAACTGATAATACTCAACTACTTGGTCAACTTATTCACACTTGCAAACTACATAAACGAAACACTGGAAACATAATGGCAGGGCAAAGTATGAAATGTAGATAACCGTAAACCACATCTTATCGGATATTACAAGAAATTATTTTAGTGCACAAATAAAATACATATCTTGTAATTATAGAAAAGAGAAGACATTCTGGTATACCAAACACTGGAACATAGTTCACAAGATTTTATAGAAGAAAGAAATTTCATTGCTTCAATAATATTAGCTTCTATTGAATCAACACATTTAAATCACTTAAAATACAAAATACAAATAGGCCCTATAGAAACAGTAACAAAATGACTTAAAATATAATTGTAGAAATAATGTTACAACCACTTGCAATATAAGTGCAGTAATATTACAAAATTAAGTTAAAACAAAACTGTAGAAAAAAATATAAAAATAACTTAAAATAGAAGTGTAGGAACAATAAAAATCACAAATATATAAACAGTTCCAAAGTCGCATAAAATGCAAGTGTATAAATAGTACCAAAATCACTTAAAATACAATTGTACAAAAGTACAAAAATCACTTAACAGAATGCAAGTGTAGAAACATCCAAAATCACTTCAAATAATGCAAGTGTAGAAACATCCAAAATCACTTCAAATACAAGTGTACAAATAATATTGTCGATTGCTTCCTTTCCCAAACTAGACTGATTCTCAGACATGACTGAGGAAATAACTTACAGAACGATATATTTGCAATATAATATTAAGATAGAACGCTTGTTGTTAAGGAAAACATATTTTTCCGTTCCTATTGTAAGCGATCTAGGTGCAAACTAAGGCATGTCACCGTTTGTATCTGCTTCCAAGATGCATATGACTCCTGTGTTCACGAAAGTTTTCGGTATTCTTATGATTTCTGGAGGCGGTAAACAAGTTTTGTGGGTTTGTGAGACAAATGGAACCACGCTTAAAGCAGTGTGATAATTTTTAGTGCACATTTAAAATAAATAAAAAAGGGAAAATTAATTTTATGTGATCTAAAGAGCATTGTGTCTTATTATCAGACTTAGGATCCGGGACACTTTAGCAACTAATGTATGCACAATTTGACTATAGAGTTCCTTGAACATAGTAGACAGACATACTGAGAATGTAAACAAAGTTGTCAATGTGCTTCGTTATATTCTACTGTTAATAGTAGAATCTAGTGACGGTGGAAAATGAAGTAGAATACATACCTCACAAGTTTTCTTGTCCCTCGGCGACATTGAAGTCATTAGCGTTACAATGAATAACCATATAGTACATACTTGCAACTAGTTCGAAAAAAACTGTTCATTATATATTGAAAATGCACTGTGATGGCCTGAGTTCGTTTTGTAGGGAGAGACGGAGACTGTACCTCTGATCACGAACCGGATTGTACTCTAACGCACAGGTAAACAAAACTCACCGCGCCACCTCACTCCATCTATAATCCGTTGCATTGTTAACTTCACTTCATTCTTAAGTTGTCTCGGATCCTAAGCCTGCTTATTATTGTATCCTTAATCACTATAATTACATATATCATGCATTAATTGTCATGTTATGTTCAAGAAAAAGAAAAAATAGACAACATTTGCTCCATAGTAATAACAGTAATACGACACTCTTTTACTAAACAATATATTTCTGTAAGTGATCAGGAAGAGTAAAAGAAATTGGCTAGATCACTGGCTAAGAAGAAACTGCCTATTGAAGAATTCACTAGAAGTATTGGTGACCGGGAGAAAAATTCGGGGCAAAATAATACATCAGATGATAGATAACATTTAAATATATGGATTATATGCAGAGACTAAAAATGAAGGCGAATAAGTGGGACGATTAGAGAATGCTGGTTTGAAATGAAGAACCTGCCCTTGAGCAGAAAACTATGAATGAAAACATTTACGTATCCTATTATAATGATAAATTATAAGCACTTAAAATATTAAATAAGCACATGACAGTGACTAAAAATTAGATAAGCTATGGTAATCCAGCACTCAGGTATTGCTTCAAAATACCGTAAATGAATCTGTCTTGCTCCACATCAGACGTTCAAGAAATTTTCTCGGGAAGCTCTCGTGTCGGACCCGGAATTCTTTGAGTGTCGGCAGTCCCGAATTGCTCCCAACTTCTGCTCTCACTTTCTGGTATTACTCTTCCTTGCATTGTGTTTTCACAATCTACATATCGAGGGAGACAGTAGGATAGATGTGACAGAGATAAACTCCTACTTGTAAGAGTTATGTAGACAAACATACTTGGGATCAACGTACTCCACCGCATTTGTCTTCACCATTACTGGCTTTTTTTTACTTATTAAGAGGGAGGGAGGGAAAATCCCACGCACTACGACCTGAGGTTTATTGTACACCCCTCGATATGGGAAGAGTTGCATGCCCACCGATCCACTATGCGCACCGACCTAACCACTTGACACCCTTAACGACCGGTCCCTACAGCCAACAGAGTCCATGTACACTTTTTCCGCTTCGGCAATCCCCCTCCCCAAGGCTCCCTTAGCGGTCCGAGGCGGAAGTCCTCCCACGAGAAGATCTGCCCCGGGTTCCGTTGCGGAAACTATCCATCATCGCATGAATACAATCCACGGAGGCCGGTCGAGAGAGCCAGCAGCTTCGGAGGGCCACCTGTAGAGCGATCTGAAAGCCAGAAGAAGTAACGGGATAATGAATGAAAGGATGATAGGGGAGGGAAGGAAGTGAAGTGATGATCACTGGCTTACTGAAAAATTCACCAGATTCCAAAATTGTTTTCGATCAAACGGCGTGCGCTTAGCCTATGGCTGTACGAACGCCTCGAACATCTTATTTGCAGATCACCAAGACAAACACATATTATGGTGTTACTTCCTGGAAGAGGTTGTGGATCTGCGAAGTTTAGTTTTCCATTCTCAAGTGCTTTGTAAAGTGAGGTTTGTAGGAACACCCCATCACCAGACATCCGGTCCGATTTACCTATGTTCACGTACCGCAATAAGTTGTTTGCATCAGAAGAGAAATAATACTGAAATCATGATTGTAATTAAAGTAGCTCCTTCCACTGCTATATGGGCAATACACAACAATATATTTGCCATCAAACCCCACAAAATAATGAGGAAAATTCCATCACACTTCAAAATCTTAGTTGAGATCCAACCATTCATCTTTAGAGTTTCGAAGTTCAAATCATTAGAATTATCAAATAACTAGGTGGCAGAAATTGAACCTTTGGGAAAAAATATTTAACATGTGTCATAATATGAATTTAAAGTGTGAAACTGCATACACACAGATTTATAGTTTAGTCAAAAAGTAAATAATAAATAGTGTTTAATTATTTTAATACTAATTTTTAAAGGTGGGAATGATTCTAAAATTTTATTTCACTATAGGATACACAATATTTATTTATTTATTTATTTATTTATTTATTTATTTATTTATTTATTTATTTATTTATCTATTTATTTATTTATTTATTTATTTATTTATTTATTTATTTATTTATTTATCGATCCATCCAGCCATTCATCTACCTACCTGTCCATCCATTCATTCATCAATTCATTTATTTGTTGTAGGATGTGCATTACTACGAAGAAGAAGAAGAACAGAGAGATCACCACCCAAGAGACTTCTACCATTGAATGCAATACATTTGGAAAAAAGTGGGAAGAACCAAGAAAGAAGATTATCCTATCTACTTTATCTAGCAATAGATCGAACCACAATTTCTCAACTCTAGTCAATAAGGAAAACTGAAGGGTCTGAATCAAACTCTGTAGCAGGTCCTTCTGCGGTCAATTAATGAAAACTTCACTAAGCGAGATCACATTATATCACTTGGAGAATATGTTGATTACAAAATTATAACCCTAAATATACTCTTTTCCAATATTTAGTCCAGGTTAACATTCACTACGCACTCTTTGATTTAGAAATGACAGCTCATTCCGAAGACTCAATGTCTGGTCCACTGTCTCCAACAAATATTTGTCCATCAGTCCTCAACTATTCCTATTCCAAAGATTTGTATTCTGCAGGAATTCCTTCACTCTTCGTTCCTGAACTATTACTCCTTCAAGTGTTGTCGTCTCAGTTCGAACAACCACACTCGTCAGAAAAGCAACAAAATCTCGAAATATCTTTCAAAGAACAGACGTCTAACTAAAAATCTCCTATTTCACGATATGAAGTGAAGCTACAATAATATATATTATATGTAGGCCCTACTACACTGAATTAGTGTAACAATAGACTACAAGGTCCTTCTTAATTTTTTACATTTTTTGTTTGTTTGATTACATACTAAGTAAAATTAACATTGGTATAAACAAAGGGCCGTTTTTTCCAAAAGAGTTCAAACTTGGGTCTATTTTATGCTGGTTTAAGCCTGAGTTTAAACTAAAAATCATTTTCCCCACATTAGTTTAAACTTTATATCAAGCTTAAACGTGGTTCAAATTTAAATCTTCTGTCGTGTAGGTTTAAACCGGTATTCGTGTTAAAACTTCATTTATACTATATTAATATATCTGCGATTTTACTAGTAAAAAGATTAGTTTCGACTGGCAATATATTATATTTCAATAAAAAATAGTAATGCCATTAGAAATGGACGAAGTTATTGAAATTTTCGATGAAATAGAAGATAATAAATATTATGTACAAGTGAAGTTATTCGTGCGAAAGTTGATTATTTCGAAAAATGTGATGAAATAGAGTCTTTAATAGGTTTATAATTCGTAAAAAAAACCAGCAAACATTGTTTTACATCAGGTAAAGCTTGTAATTAAAACAGCATCTAGGAAAATAACGCTATTTTACCGGAAGCAATGTTTCTTGTCAACTTAAGATTTGAATCAGGCACTTTTCTCATTAATGTTGGTGACCAAAGTGATATTGATGTGTCTACCACAAACAAAACAGAAAAGTTTCTACAGCTATAGGACATTTGTCACAGCATTATATCAACATGCCAATAATACCATAAGAAACTGCAAGAGTTAAGCAGGAATTTTATACGATTTCACGTTTTCCTAACTGTATATGTGCAATTGACTGTACACACGTGAAAATACAATCACCAGGTAGAGGAGATTCTGAAACCTTGGATGTTCATACTACGCCATGGTTACGTCTTTGAGACATATATCACACCAGATGCGCTATTTCCACCACCTCTTTGGGCTGATTTTGCAGCCACAACTAACAGACCCACAAACAGCTGCGGGTCTTTTCATTCACGCTTGAAGCATTATTTTATAGTAAAGTACAGATTAGGAGGCGACACCTGCCATGTGAGCTGTGCGGAAACGGAAAGAATAAGCCATCAGAAAGAGAATTTGTTTCATGATGGCTAATATTACACGAATCTACAGGAACGGAATTCCATCTCAAACTAAAATCTATCTTCTCACTCCATGCCCATTGGTGATATAGCCACGATGCATAATAAGGTCACAGGCCAGGTCTTGCCTCCTCTACTTTATATACAGAGTGGAAGTAACATAAGTGCACATGTTTGAACGACTATTTCTTGGGTAAAATACAAAAAAAAAAAGTTCAAATAAGATTTTTGTGTCATTGAATACTTTTATAAAAAAAATTCTCCCTCAACTTTAAAATCTGCCTTAGTCTATAAATATTTATCGCACAGTTCTAATTTTTACTTAGATACTTAAATGAAAAAAAAAATAAAAACAGGAATGTTTTGTTGCTTTGCAGTTTCACAATAACATGGATAGTTTTGGTTCAAATTAAAATTCAAAATTTGACACGTTTTGTAATATCGATAGCGACTCGCCGACTACAGGTAAGACAGACGCCCTGCGTTCTTTACTCCGCAGTTAGAAGTAGAGAAGCAAGCAGGTTCTACGTGTGTTTACGTTCGAGAGAAGAAATTTCTCTTACGTTCCCGTCAGTACAGTTTTGTTTGTATTTGTAACTGAATGCATTTATTTTAAGAATACAAAAATTTACAAAACAGGAATAACTTATATTGACATGATTTTCATTTACGGAGGATCACATTGTATCAGTCGTGAAGCTCGGCGACTGTGAAATCCAGGACGTAGCAACCGTGACATCGGCCGTGAGGTTGGTGTATCACATTGCATTGTTTTACGAACTTTTAAAGAACAATTACTGCTACCGTATCACATACAGTAGGGCGTCTCGTTTAGGTACAGTGAAAACGTAAACAAAGTGCAGGTAACGTGTGGGGGGAAGGACGAGCCGTGCGATAAACGTGAGGGTTGCACAAAATTTTAGTTATAACATTTATGGCGGAGCATTAATTGAAATTATATTTTCCAAAAACACACAAAACAAAAGGACACAAATTGTATAACGTTATCATATACACATTTTAACAAACAAACAATTGTAATGTTGAAATAATTCAATATAACAAATCAAATTTTGCTACTTATATGCTATGATTATATGATGTTGCTTTCAAGCAGCATTTTTTACTGTAATGAATTTCATTTTCTGCATGACTAACATAATATCACAGTCTTCTGTGGCCGAATTAATAAAACTACAGTATATTGATCTGAAGTGACAACACTATTTCCTAAACATAATTATTCCTTCTCAAAATTAAATTTATTCAGGTCCAGTACAGAAGACGGTGTCGATTCTTAGTTGCAAATTTTTTTCTTATTTTTTTCTTCTTTTTTTCATTCATTGTTTCATTTCATTTAACATTATCATACTTGCGAAAGTGAAGTGATCGTTGTTTGTTTATCTCTCAGATCAGTGTGCTCAGGTCACTGTCACGGGGGTCGAGTGGGTCTCGTTGTGCGCTATTGCCACATTGGTCTAAATTATTTCATTAAACGTGGGTTAATCACAAACTGCAAGATAGAAGTTTTATTTGTTTTAATGTAATTTATCGTCGCCTTGAATTTGTACAATTTTATTACTTCCACTTTGTATATACTTTTATCGATGCAATGAAGGACATCCAGTCAAATTCTTATGTTTGATTGAGAGGCAAGGGTAAAAAGGGAAAAGACAATCAAAGAGAAGGAAGGATTTTTAAGAGAGAAAATGACGCAGCGGATGAAGATATCACAAGCTTTCAATTCGTAAAATCAGTTTCTTTCAAAATTCTTCCTATAGGTTTACCTTAAAATATTATAAGAGCTTGGTAGTTTCCTAGATGATCATAAAGTGAAGTGATAAAATGTTTTTACCGCACACCGTTTTTAACCATAAAAGTGACAACTTTTAACTACATCAACAAACTACTAGTTTTACTAGTTTTGTTACCAGTTCCAAGCCTCGAAAAAATGGGAGGTAAGATTTTGTCGTAACGAATTTTACCGAGACTGAGTTTGCCTATACACCTTTTCTTGGCAGGCATTCACTTTACCTATAGCCTACACCATTTTTGGCAGGGACTCAGTTTACCATATTTTTCACGGTAGGGACTGACTTTACCACCCCCGTAAATACAGTATCAACTGTAATACCGTTGATAATGGGAATAATATACAACCTGAAGACATAGAAATAAGGGACAACCTTGATATTGAGATAGCGAATGAAGATAATGAAATTGAGGAGGTGGAGATACACAACACCAACGATGCGGGAAAAATTCATGTAAATAAAACACAAGAGGGGAAGGTTAAATTATATTAATTTTCAAGGCAACTATTTTGCAACAAAAATAAAAATGTTGCAACGATTTTTAAATTATAAATTAAACTGATACAGTATGTTTTTCTTACAGGAAATAAAATCTAGTGGCTTCTCTAATATATACAATCATAAGGTGTGCCGGTACATTTGGAAGTGAACCACTAGCTACAACAATACAGACAAAATCAGGTTTAATTTTGACTTCGGTATAAAAATTGCCCGCTAGAGGAGGAATTAACGGGATTTACAAAAGAATGTCCTATTTATAAACATATGTGCTCCATCACATGTGTCCGTATTTCTATTATGGAGTAATATATCTAATAGTAAATCTAGAGATTTCTCGTAAAGGAGTCTAATCATAATTCAAAATTAAAAACCTGGGTGTATTGTAGGCGCTGCCTCAGCCAGATCGAAACCCTTCTTCATATTCACGGCTTCTGACCTACGGTGAGGCCCTCCACAGCATACGCCACCACAGATTCAGCTAGACTTGCTGTGGAAGTGACGGAGGTCGGATTCATTGTACAGTGTACCATGTGGTACAAGGATTAGTCACACAAGAAAGTGTTAGCCGTATTGCCATTATTGTCATGAAAAACAACACGGCTAGCATTCTTCGAAACGCATGCCGAACAACCAACCGTGGTGATTGCTTAAAAAAAAAAAAAAAACTAATACGAACCGACAATCCCTTATTACAAAGAAAAATAGCATCTTTCTGAAATCGAGGTCGAAGCACGGGAACCCATTATCTCCTTCGTTGACAAAACTTGAAAAATGTAGGCATCAATAATTCTGTTATGAGAAAAATAACCATTAGAGCATTAAAGCGATACATTTGGATCTTACAAAATCAACAGCTTGGTAACAGTGTTTGAAAATTTATATCTTATTCCCTTTATGTATTTTTACAAGGCCTCCTCACACCAACGCGAAATATTAGCAGCGGTGGCGAATGTTTCGCTCCGCAAAGTTGCCACTGTCTCAGTGTACATTGCGGTATATGAGTGTACCCACACCGACGCGAAAATATCGCCGGACGTCTGCGAATCTGCAGCGTTGAAATTTAGATTCGCTGCCTGCGCGGTTTTTTTCGCTCCCGCCCAGAATTTTATGATGGCGTTTTGTGGAAATTGTAAGGAAGCATCCAGTTTATACTATTTATTCTAGAGGATTACAAGTAAGTGAGGAAAAAGGGTAATATGAGATGCAATTCAATTGGAATTACTGTAAATGGAAATGATAAGTTATTCACATCTTTAACATATCTTAAGAAAAAAATTCTAGCCTACATACGGCCTGTCATAAGGAATAATTTCATATTCGCATCTTTGTTGCCTTTTATTAGTCCTTCAAAATATTGTAGCATTGCTTAGTACGAAAAAAGTATTATCTAGAGAACCTACCAAGATGAATTTTGTGCCATTAACATCTTACTAAGGTTTAATAGTTCAAAGTTATAATTTTCTTAGTTTAGGAAAGGTTTCATTCTTAAAATCAAATATATAAGCCTAATTTAATAGCAATTTTTTTGTCATCAGTGTTTTGGACTTAATATATTTTTAATTTTATTATGCGATATTTGTCTACATAATATTAAAATAACCGACTTGGAATTAATTTTTAAATATTAAATATATCATAGGACTGTTGTTTAATCAACTACCCGAAGACAGGTCTGAACCTCACAAATGATACTAAGAAGGCACCACTTATGAGGCAACTAGGCCAGGAGATAATGAGGTAGGGTGGCCAGTTCCTTATCCATTCCATTGCCGAAAAAATTAGCAAAAATCTACACCTAGCAGATACTGCTTCATCAGATCGTCTTTGTTGCCCATGCACACTTAGAAAATACACTTACACATAAACAGGATAATTTTATTAATTATACGCGAATATCACTACTTGTGGGACAAACCCCTCCCAGATTTCAGACTTGGCATCACCTCTTGTCTTCCTAGTCTTGAAGGACACATTATAACAGAATCAAAGAAAAGTTAGAAAAGACGAGACGAAGTAGAGTGTATTGTATATTATTTTTGCACGATCATATATTTAGAACTGCAAATACTGTATGAATTTTAAGATACATTCTGCATTGAGAACAGTTTTAGTGAATGTAGCCATTATACATTCAAGGGAGTAGAGGAAACCCGGGCAAAGCGGATAAGCTAAGAATAAACAATGCCACAGGCTATATTTTGGTGCTCCCCAAATAAAAACTACATGACTTTGGTTGTGATACATATTGTCCACATATTGGGCAGAAGCAATCAGAAATAACAAATAGAAGAATTGATGAGCTTACAGGAGTGAATGATATAAGAGCATACCTAAGTAAACTAGAGAACACTGTTTTCACAGATCCCTTTAAAAGAAAGAAGAGTGAAGAAGGAAAAGCTAGTATGGAAGAAGATGCTGGAACCAGTGAAGATACTGTTTGGGGAGCTGTGGCACAGACTGAGAGAGTGACCAGTGAGGGTAGTCCGAAGCGCGCGAGTGAAAATACAAGGAGAAGCGATTGTGGATCAACCGGCAAGGTCAGCGCAAGTGAAGATCAGTTAATACGAATGCCACAGGCCGTTGGTAGTCCGGGGTGCTCGAGAGGAAGTGCTACAATTTGGAGAAGCTGTGCGATACCGACCGATGAAGTAGAAGCAGGTGACGAACAGTTAATAGGAGGTAAAATGACAAATAGAAACTGTAACAAAAATAAAGTAAATTCAATCAAGGATACAGATACTGAACAAAACTACCTACTAAGAGATAGGCATCAACAAAGATTAAATTTTCCTAAAATTAGAAAAACTAATTATTAACTAAATAAGATAAAAAGACAGGTTTTTGAAAATAAGATTAGAATAACGTCAAGGTTTTAAACTTAAAAAAAAAATGAAACTAGAGAATTAATGAAGTTATTAATGTATTTCGATAGCTATATTAATTAGTAAAGGTTCAAAAGATAATTTGACTTTATAAATTGGTTAACTACTGTATTTTAAATTCAATAAGAATGCATTTATAATAAATTTATTAGTTATCATAATAGCAATAAATCGAAAATGAGTGCATGCGATACAATGATGAAACTAAATTGAGGTTGATTATGTAAGCAACTTGTCAAGTTTGTGTTCAAACAGGTATGCGGTAGTCTTCATAGAAGTTACGCAAATGATTCTGCTGACAAGAAAATATTGCAAGAGTAAGATTAACCTACATATGGAATGTACCGATTCAGCTATTTCAGGCTCATGACTTACAGTATGTCGACATCTGCTCACCTATTTGAAATAATAAGTTATTATGTTAAATAAGACCTAAAATTATACATAAATACTGGATAAATAGAGCAAAACGAAATATTGTTTTACACTTGTTTATTGTAGAGTTAAAATTTAAAAAAGTATTAAAAATATTTATGGTAGTAAATTGTGAAAAGGAGGGGATAAATAAGGTTTAAAGTCTTAATGGTTATTACGATGGGTTTAAACATGCACTAAAACCAGACGTAAGTGCAAGTTTGAACCAATAAATTATTGAGATTTGCGATAAATAAATTAGTTTAGGAAATTGTATATTTATTAGGTGTAACTACTTTTTTATATTGATCTTTTTGTTAAATTATTAAGTTTTGTACTTTTGTGAACTAATATCAATAAATCTATCACTATCATCAATAAATCTATCACTATTGTCCACATATCTACAAAACAACAATTCGTTCGCCTTTGCGAATAATTAACCGGGCAAAGTGAATATCCCTATAACATTTTCACCTTTCTATTTAATTTCTATTCACTGACAATAAAATTTAATCAACAGATAACCACGATGTAATGAGGCATATGAGACTACAAGAAATATTATTACAGCCCTTTACAGCACGTTAGATTAGTACAAAATACGAATTTGAACAAGTCGACGTTTCACTGGCACTGAAGACTTGGATTTCTTCTGCTTTTCCTCCTGCCCATAAGTTACTTCTCTTTCAACGTTTTTAATTGGTATAGATGTAAGAGCTCCAGGGCGCTGACATTTTTTTCGTTTAACTCGTATCTTTCGAGCATCCACTTTTGGCACTGGTCTAAATCAAAAGAACTGACTTGGGTTCTCCTGCTGATGATGTTGAGGGTTTTGATGTAACCGGAACTGAAAATCTGAGTGTAATTGATGTATTGAATTTTTCGTCAATCTCTGAAGATTCCGACATCACAGATGTGGTTGATTTTGAGTGAGCATTAACTGTTTCTTCAGCCGCTGAAGAAGCTGGCACCGCAGAATTTGTTAAATCTGAGCCAGCTGTCGTTTCGATGATTTCTGTCTCAAGTGGGCGATCTGTAAGTTGATCTGGAGCAAAATCTTCATCAACAAACACATTATGGTTGTATGGCCAGAGAGCAGAACCACTGATTAAAAGATTTTATTTCTTCAAGTGCCTTCTTCATGTCTTCTTCAGGCCATTTGGCTTGCTCCGTCTTCCTCTTGAAAAATTAAACCATCTGAAAACACATTATGACCTTTTTAAGTAAAAATTAAGATCAATGTTACTGATTTATAATTTAATTAGTGTGACTTAATGCCTCCACTATGTAAAATGATCTATCACGCTTTATTACAATAGACAAATACATACAAAAATACAGCTAACACTTATAAGGTGGCAGGGCAAAGCGGATAAGTTATCCACTTTGCCCTATTCACTTTGCCCGCAGACGCCACTTCACTTTTCATTTAAGGTTATACAAACATAAACGTCAATATTCTTCTTCGTAAGTATGGCATTTTAGAACTAATTCTATCGCCTATATAGGCCTATTACTATCACATAACAAAGAGTTTCTGCAGTACTGTATGTTGTACATATGTTTCTCTTACCTTGAAATATTTTAAGAAAACAGTCAATTTTCTTCAAACACACGCTGACTTCTTCTCTTACTAGCTAGAATGACGACAAGTCAGGCCCAGGAGCAAAATCTGGTAGGGATTCTTTCCCAACATAGCAGAAAGGGCTACCTGTTAGCGTTTCTAAGAAATATGCATTATTCTCTTTGCCCGGGTTATTCGTTTTGCCCGGGTCTCCCCTATTATTTTGCTAAAAAGTTTAATAAAAGTCAGTATGGTTTTCTTTTTGGATCTAATAATGAAAAAACATAAAAAATATGTTATTGAGGGGTTTAGACGTATTACATTACATTATAATAGAAACGCGGATAATTAAAGTAAAAAATTGTTTCCAAATGTGAATGTATTGATTACGCGGCACTAAAATGATATATATCGTGTTAGGAGTTTATTGAACGTACTCTCATCAATTCCTAGAAAATTGCTAAATGACCGAGAATCTTCCAATGTCATCTCCCTGAGTAGGAATAAAAAAATATAGTATTACCAATAAAGGATCTTTTATTCTCATTTCACTATTTTCAATTATTTATATGTGCTGGGATGGTAATTCATGTTATGATAGATTCTCTGAATATTCGTTTCATAGGTAATTCATCTTTCCAGATATCTTTAACTTCTTGTTTCTGATGCACTTATGTTTTTTTCCACGTGGACTTCACTTTCTCACCCACACTTCTTTCTTTTTTCTGTGTGTTCTCTCCTCCAGAGCTATAAGTTCTTTCACTACGTTTGCAACCGCAAGCACAATATCTAAGCCTGTCTAAATACTAGGTATCATCGTTCGCTATTTTGATTTCTTCTTTTAATGATTTAATTAAATGAATTCTGATATTTCAGTTACATTTATTTTAATATAGTAATTACATTTATTTTAATATTTATTATTACATTTCAAAACACATAATTAAAACAATTTAAGCGATGGAAGTATTTTGTAAGCGGATTTGAAATCAGAGCGAAGATTCTGTATTAACAGGCAAGAGGTTGTCTTGAGTTCGTCGCCAAGTGAAAATACTCTTTTCTTTAACTCGCCATAACTTGAAAACCAGTAAAGATTTTGAATAGCGGCGACTTTTATAAATAGTTTCCATTCTTTCTCAACATTTCACTCGCTTTGACCCCCATCTAACATGAAAAGCAAAAAAGTTTTCCGCTAACCACTTTTGAAGATGTAAATGTCTATTTTGAACAGATCACTTCGAAGTTAGTATTTCCCCGCACCCCGCGTTTTAAAAACAATTTTGATTTCAAAACTTGTAATATGCTTTCCTCACACATTGACCTGCCAATCATAAAAATAACAGTGCGATTGATTGACTATCATAGGAGCTACGACATGATATTCCTCTGCATTCGCTAAATTTTGGTCTCCGCCAGCGCTGCGAATATTTCGCGTTGGTGTGGGGAAACGTGCGAATTTCTTTGCCGCTGTATACGCGAAATATTCGTCGCCGCCACAGTTGTGAATATATCGCGTTGGTGTGGGGAGGCCTTTAAACTTGTTTACCCATTTATTATTGTGAGTCCCTATCACCACGGCATGGCACGTCCTCAGATCTTGGATAGAGGAAATGGCCCCAGATGTGGATGGTAGTTGCGAATATAATAATAAGCAATCGCGGACAGACGATAAGGGTTGGTCCTCCAGCTTGGGAGTTGAGCAAAGGGCTAACAACCCATCACCGTAAAAAAGAGCCTGTTACGAGAACCCAACATAAGCCTCGGAATGGAACCGATTCTTTAGCGCGACCACAACACTGGGATAAGGTTATGAGATTTGATACTTGGAATGTCACGAGTCTTTATAAAACAGGAGGGGTAACATTAGTAGGAAAAGAACTAGTTATATATATATATATATATATATATATATATATATATATATATATATATAAAATAGACTTCATGGGAGTACAGGAGGTTAGATTAGATGGGAATGGAATATTACCAATAGGAGATTACTCGTTCCGTTATGGGAAAGGAAACAATAATCACTAATTATGAATAGGATTATTGATTTATAAAAGAATAAAATCTTCGGTAAAAAGATCGAATTTATTAGTGACATGTTACCGTATTTAGTAATAAAAGGTAGATGGTGCGATATCATAGTAATAAATGCTGACGGTCCTCCAGATGAGAAAGACGACCTTATAAAGGATAGCTTCTATGAGGATTTGGAACAAACTTTTGATCAGTTATCTAGATATCTCATAAAAATTTTACTGGGGGATAACATAGGACGCGAGGATATTTTTAAACTCACTATTGAGAAAGACAGCTTACACGCAACTAATAATGACAATGGAGTTAGGTTAGTCAACTTTGCCACATCAAAATATTTAATTATGAAAAGTACAACATTTCAACACAAAGATATACAGTACATAAACACACAATTGGACTTTCTCCAGATGGATTGACACACACCCAAGTAGATCACATCTTGATAGATAAACGAAGACATACCAGTATATTAGACATTCGATCCTTCAGAGGGGCAGACTGCGATTCTGAACATTATTTAGTAATTGGAAAATTAAGAGAAAGAGCCAAGCGAGTAGAACAACTAGTTAATATTAGAAGATTCAATATTCCGAAAATAAAAGATGAGGAAACCAAGCAACATTATCAGGTCGAAATTTCAAATAGGTTTGCCGCTTCAGGTAGTTCCGACGAAATTGAGAAGGAGTTAGATATTAATAGTGTGTGGAAAAATATCACACACGATATCAAAATTGCAGCTAGCAGAGCATAGGTTATTATGAAATTAAAAAAAACTGTGGTTTGATGAAGATTGCTCAATGGTAGTAGAAAGAAGGAAACAGGCAAAATTGAAATTCTTACAGGATCCAGTCCAGGCGAATAGAGATAATTATTTCAATGAAAGACGGGAAGCAAGTTGTACACTTAGGAATAAAACGAGAGATTACTTGAAGAAAAAAACTGAATGAGGTAGAAACAAATAATAAGACTAAAAACATTAGAGATTTATATAATGATATAAAAGAATTTAGAAAAGAATATCAGGCAAAGTTAGACGTGATCAAGGATGAGAATAGTGATTTGCTTGCAGACTCTCATTCCATCCTTTAGGCAACTACTAAATGTAGGGTAAGGGAAGGTATTTTCGTGATATAGGTATATTCGTGATCATTTTTTGCAAAAGCTTTCAAGAACATGCCTACTGTAGAAAATAGTTGTAGGCGACTGCTAGTAATACTGCATTGTTTCACAGATAACGAAACATGATTGATTTCATCTTAGTTTGTTTGTGCTGGCCATGACAGAAAGTTATATTGTGCTCTGCATATTTTCTTAAGAATTTCGGTAGTTTTTGAATTGTTTGTAGTGTTTCAGTGATTACTGTGCACATATTTAAAGTAAGAAGTCCATACTTGTGCTATACTGTAGTACTTGAGTTCCTCTAACTGTACATATATTTAGATTACATTACTGATGTTAATGGCGTCAATTAAGGATGCGATTTCTTAACTTTCTTCTCGTGAAAGTAATTGCGGCCGAACAAGCCTCAGTATTTCGGCCCATAGCACGGTTTCTATACCTTTTCCAGAAAAACTTATTTGAAGAAAATTATTACTCATAAATCGTACTTCAATTCTACCTATATTTTTATTTATTTAGTGCCTATCACGAAATTACCTACCCTATTTTGATTTTAGGTCTAAAAAAGGAAAAGAGAGAATTAAATACAGGAAATATTGAGAAATCAACTTATTGCATCCACCAAAATGGTGAGGGAGCAGAAAGTATCTAGCTATAAAGCTACAAAAAATGGATGTGTCATGGAGTTCACTCAAAGATTTCATGAGCAGAAATGATTGTAATGTAAATCAGACCCCTAAATTAGGAAGGTTTTTTGCTCTTATGTCTGATCTGGAAGTACAGATGTATATTAATTATACAAGGGTGTGTCGGAAAGTAACGCATAATAACTTAAAAAAAACGCTCAATTGGCAAACAAAAATTTTAAAATACCCAAATTAACTCACATCCTTCAGCAATTTTCTACATAGGCGCCAAGTTTCTCTACACATTTCTTCCATCGCGGTACCAGTTTCAGTACACCCTGTTCATAGAAGTCCGTTCGGTTGGAATATAGCCATCTGCGGACAGTTGATTGCATTTCTGCATCGGTCGCAAAGCGATGGTCGGCCAAGAATTTCTTCATGGGACCAAACAGATGAAAGTCCGACGGTGCAAGATCCGGACTGTATGGTGAATGCTGGAGCACCTCCCAATAAAATGCGTTGATTTTCCCACGAACAGAGGCCGCAACATTGGGGCGAGCATTGTCATGAAGAAGTTTGACATCGCCAGCATTAATGTTACGGCGTTTGTCACGAAGGGCACGACGCAACTTTAGCAAAGTTTGAATGTAGGATGCAGCAGTCACATTGGTCTTGTGTTTCGCAAAGTCCACCAATAAAACACCATGCATATCCCAGAACACTGTCCCCAGCACTTTCTTTGCAGATTGCGTCACTTTGATTTTTTTCTTTTCTGGGAAAACAGCATGTTTTCACTCCATAGAGGCCGGGCGTGTATTGGTACGCTCAGAACTCATCACCAGTAACAATTGCTTTCAGAAAGTCATGCCCTTCTGCAGCGTAACGTCTTAAGTGGTCCAACCATGTCATCATTCGCTGGCCCTTGTGGTCATCTGTCAGGTTCTTAGACACCCAGCGGGCACTAACTTTATGAAATTTCAATGCGTCATGCACGATATCGTACACCACACCGTATGAAATGATGAAATGTTGGCCTGCTGAGATAAGGTCACTTAGATCCGCCGGTCGTTCAAAATTGCCACTTCAATGCCTTTGACATTCCGTGGGTTGCAACTGTTACCGGCCGCCTGGAACGTGAAGAATCACAAAGGTTCTCACGGCCGTCTGAGAAGAATGCGCATCACCTGGAGATATTACTACAGTCCATACAGTCTTCCCCGTACAGCCACACATATCCCTGTGAATTTCACTCGGGTTATATCCTTTAGTCCACAAAAATCGCACAACACTTCGCTGCTCTTCACAAGTTGACGATAGTAACATGCATCTTTGTTGCGTAGTTCACGCACACACTTCTCTCGCTAGAGCTGCACTTGAAAAACAAATTGTGTCTATAGTGAAAACTTCTAATTATATCTCGATGAAATGTCAACATCCCAGTAGCAATACCAACGCAGAAAAAAAAATTATTGTGCGTTACTTTCCGATCCACCCTCGTATTATACAAATGCAAGAATTGGGATTGGGCTTGACGGTGCCAATTATGAAAGTGGCACACCAGATGGCCAAGGAGTGTCGGACGAGAATATTTGTTGAATGCAGATAGCCAGGTAATGATGGTGGTTTCATTTTAAACATAGATACAATCTCACAATAAGGGCTTCTAAAAATCTTGCTGCCAAGAACTCACAAGAATCGTAAATGTTTTTATGTTTCATGTTTTGTTCTTTGTTTAATATTTTTAATTTTATTAGCCCTAAGATGTTTTAGAGACTGTTGTTCGGACGATCTCTTATTTTTGCATTAAATGTAAAATGCATAAATTAATCAAAATAAGCCTATCTATACATAATGGTCATAAATGTGTTTATGTTTCATATTTTATTCTTTGTTTCATGTGTTGTTCTTTATTGAGCCTAATATATTTGAAAGACAGAAGTTTAGAAGATTTTTTTTTTTCATGAACTTCCTATGAGCTGTTAAAACTGATGAAACATTCTATATAATTGAAATACATTTATAGGCTTGCATAAATAAGAGGTCATCAAATAGTTTAGTGTTTAAAAATACTATCGTGAATTTATTTTAATATATAGTAGGCCTAATATGAAATACCTATGTATTCTTTCATTCACGAAATTGCCTTACCACTATCACGAAATTAGATACCCCTCTCACGAAATTAGCTACCAAACACGGATATTTTCAATCCTATTTTCTATTAATAATTAAAATTAAAAAATAGAAAATACACCTCTCTGTTATATATTCTGTCACAACAATGCCATAGAAATAGAAAAATATAGTATCATTCCCAAAATGGAGGAAAACTGGCCATAATATTAAAAATATCACGAAAATACCCTTCCTTACCCTATATAGACCAATTATAAATGATCGGAACGATATTCAAACACACACTGCTGAGCCATTTATTCGCGAACCCACGTTTTCTGAAGTCGAAATTGTGATAGAAAAGCTTAAAAAGCACAAGTCTCCAGGTACCGATCAAATTCCAGCAGAATTAATACAAGAGGGTGGAAACGCATTATCTAGTGAAATTTATAAGCCTGTATTTTTCAATTTGAGAATAGGGAACTATATCAGAACAATAGAGGGATTCCATAATTGTACTCATCTTTAAGAAGGGAGAAAAGCCTAACTGTAGTAACTTCCGAGGAATATCACTTTTATTGATTATTGGACAAAATTTTGTATGAACAAATTTTTGACAAAATTTTGTCCAATATTCTTTTGAGAAGATTAATTCCGTATGTAGATGAAGTTATTGGGGATCATCAATGTGGTTTCAGGCATAATAGATCAACTATTGATAACTGATAAGATATTTTGTATTCGACAGATATTGAAGAAGAAAAAGGGAGTAGAAGGGCACAGTGCATCAGTCATTCATAGACTTCAAAAAGGCATATGACTCGGTTAAGAGAGCAGTTTTATAAAATATTCTTATTGAATTTGGTATTCCCAAGTAACTAGTTCGATTAATTAAAATGTGTCTCAGTCAAAAAAAAAAGCAGTGCCATATAGGCCAGTTTGTGTCTGATGCTTTTTCAATTCACTGTGGGCTAAAGTAAGGATATGCACTATCATATTTACTTTTTAACTTTACTCTAGAACATGCTATTAGGGAAGTCCAGGAAAACAGAGAGGGCTTGGAATTGAACGGGTTACATCAGCTGCTTTTTTATGAGGATGACGTGACTATGTCAGGAGTAAATCCACAAAAGATTAGGTAAAACACGGAAATTTTACTTAAAACAAGCAAAGGGATAGGTTTGGGAGTAAATCTCGAAAAGACAAAGTAGGCCTATATAAATATGTCACGTGACCAGAACATAGTACGAAATAGAAATATACAAATTTGAAATTCATTCTTTGAAGAGGTGGACAAATTCAAATACATTGGAGCAACAGTAACAAACATAAATGACACTCGATAGGAAATTTAACGCAAAAGAATTATGGGAAATGCCTGTTGTTATTTATTTGAGAAACTTTTGTCATCTAGTCTGCTTTAAAAAAAACTGAAAGTTAAAATTTAAAAAACAATTTCATTACCGGTTGTTCTGTATGGTTGTGAAACTTGGACTCTTACTCTGAGAGAGGAAAAAAGGTTAAGGATGTTCGAGAATAAGGTGCTCAGAAAAATATTTGGGGCTAAGAGGGATTACGTTACAGGAGAATGGAGAAAGGCTACATAACTCAGAACTGCACGTATTGTATTCGTCACCTAACATAATTAGGAATATTAAAATCAGACGTTAGAGATTTGCAGGGCATGTAGCATGTATGGGTGAATCCAGAAATGTGTGTAGAGTGTAAGTTGTGAGACCTGAGGGAAAAAGATCTTTGAGGAGGCCGAGACGTGAATGGTAGGATAATATTAAAATGGATTTGAGGGAGGTGGGATAGTTAGTTAGTGGGGTTTAAAAAGGGCGCGTCAGCTACTATGGCTATTTGCGCCCTTGAGGTGTGATATGATGATAGGGACTGGATTATGATGGCAGGCTTATGTGAGGGCTACAATGAACCTCCGGGTTCTCTAAAAGCTATTGTAAGTAAACTTGTTTCAGTATTTTACAACATATGTTCCTTTCTTTCACTTTTCGTTTCTTCAATTACATATTTTTAATATATGTATGTATATATTCAGAAAGTGTGCCAGATATTCATGGATATATATATGTGTATATATATATATATATATATATATATATATATATATATATATATATACAGAATGTGTACCAGATATTCATGAATATATATATATATATAGTTGGTGAGTATTGTTTCCTTTCCCATAATACAACATGTATTTTCCTATTGGTAATATGCCATTGCCATCTAACCTAACCTCCTGTACTACCACACAGTATATTCTATATCTAGCTTCTTTTGCTACTAATGTTACTCCTCCAATACTGTATATAATATATATGATACGATACGATACGATACGATACGATACGATACGATACGATTCGATACGATACGATACGATATAATATGATATGATATGATATGATATGATATGATATGATATGATATGATATGATATGATATGATATGATACGATACGATATGATATGATATGATGATATGATATGATATGATATGATATGATATGATATGATATGATATGATATGATATGATATGATATGATATGATATGATATGATATGATATATTTCTTCACAGCACTTGTTTACATGTAATGGTGTACCTCACATTTCTGTATCCGGTGCCACCATTAACATATTATTACAATAACACATTATTTGCAGTACACGTCTACACACATACTCCCAATTACGCAATGTACCTTTTTTGTTACTTGGTCAATCTCCCCTTCAGTATTTCCCTACATTTCATTTGCTATTCTCTATTTGTTCATTAATCCTAATCTATCTAATATTATATACTACTTTCACACACCCCTTATCCTCTAACTACTATTCACTGAAATCTCAATTTCAATTTTTCTCTATAAATTATCATATTGGATTATTTGCCTATTTGTTTTTTTTTTTTTTACCTTTTATTCAATTACTGTATATAGTATATATATATATATATATATATATATATATATATATATATATATATATATATATGAAATCTCGTATGTGACAGTAGAGAGGATAATCAACAAATATCAGTATATTATGATAAAATGTTTTATTACCTTCCTTACAATGCTTAACTTATAAGTATTATACATAATATTTTTTATCCCAAAAATATATACAAATTCACATTCCTGTAGCCTCTATTTATATTCGTGGAATTCTTCGTACTTGTACTCGTAATAGATGGCATACCTTAGATATATTTTACTGTAATAATGTTGAACATTCCAATAACCCTTGTGATACATTTTTGAAAATAATAAAGCTTTTATGAATATTTTTAGAGAAGATAAAGGAATTTTCCGCGAAGAAATAAGAAAGTAGGTCATACTCATGTTGTCTTCCCTGAAAAATTCCGCTCATTAGTTTGGCAAGTGTATATCTCTAATTAAATTAGTTATAAAATATTGTAACTGGCTTTCCTATAGCCTACATAAATAACAATAATCTTATTCAGATTTTCCATTTTTAATCTATGTCTTTTGTCCGTCAATAACATTTTGCAAGTTGTAAAAGACTCTGCAAAAACTTAAGTTGGGAATGGCTAAACCTACTTATGTTATTGTTTACCAAGAAGTCACCATTTATGAGGCAACTAGGCCAGAAGATAATGGTGTAGGGTGGCCAATTCCTTTCCCCCCTCCATTGCATACATCACCGATTAGCTATATATTCCACTAATCAGACTTCAGAATATGCATACAAACAATTGTTCTTTCTCTGACACATATCGTCAAGTGAGATGTACTGTCTGACAATAGATGTACAGCTGTCAAAAGAAAAAGTGGCCGCTCTCCTGAAACAATGTTCCCTTCGGGTATCTTCGCTATAATTCGGAGACAGGCGATGTTACATATTCTTGGACCACGTTGCCTGATATCTACAGTTATAATTGAAGTTTTTCGCTCTGTGATTCGATAGCGTAATGGTAGCGTTCAGCCCTCTTATTCATGAGATCCTGCGTTCGACTACAACCTCGTGCTTTTTATGTTCTTTTTTGTTCTGTTTTTGAGAGACACAAACTATACATAATGGCTCCTTTCTCTTTTACGATTATTTTAGTAATTAACATCAGGTTCATTAATATATTATGCCATGACTTTATCATTATGATATTGTGGCTGCAAATGGAAAGAAAAAAGATTTTATTCTCAATAAAATATCTTTCGTGGCATAAACAAAACAAATTTACTGGCGTCGGCCTTAAAACATTCAAACAATTAAGCGTTCAAAAAACAAAACAAAAAGCCACAATTCAATATTTAGTCTATCTTCCTCTTATCTCGATCATCTTGGAGTCGAATGGGCATGGAATTGACTAGTCTTTGCAAATAGCGACTGTTCTTAGACACGATATTCCAGGCATTCTGAACATACATACATAAGTGTTCTGTCCATGGGCAGGTCTTACATTGCAAACCCAGCAATCTCCAATCTTTCCTATTTTCTGCCTTCCTCTTACTCTCCGCATATGATCAACATATCCTAATGTCGTCTATTATTCTTTTCAACCAGAGACCCAACCAATTCCTTTTTCTCTTTCTAATCAGTTTCAGCATCATTCTTTCTTCATTCACTTTTTCAAACACAATTTTATTTCTTATTCTGCCTGTCCACTTCACACGCACCGTTCTTCTCCACATCCACATTTCAAATGCTTCAATTCGTTTCTCTTCATTTCGTCGTAATGTCCATGTTCCTTCCTCATACAATGCCACACTCCACACAAAGCACTTCACTAGTCTCTTCCTTAGTTCTTTTTCCAGAGGTCCGCAGAATATCCTTCTTCTTCTATTAAAAGCTTCCTTTGTTCATGTTTGCAGTTTTCTTGGGAAGGATAGGCCTAAATGCGGTAACATCCCGTTGCTTTCCGCATACCACTATCTCTTTCGCATCTTATTAAATTCCAGGGGACCCAAGCGTGGAGATGAGGAGAGTGGATTTGACTAATTGGGCCCTCCGGACTTCACCGAAAGTCACGGCAAGGGTTAAATATTAATTCTATCAGGATGTTTGACCCGATCAGAGATCGGGAAATCTCAATTAGCCTTTGCCCCCTCATCCTGGACTAGCTTCTACGAATCATCAGAAAATCTTAGAGTGTGATTGGACCAATTTTTCCGAAAATGTTTCCACACTTTTGCCCTCGTAGCTCAGCGGACGAACGTCGGAATTTAGATGTCAACGTCTCAGGTTCAATTCCTCGTTACTCCTTTTCATTTTATAGTGGTTCAAGATAGTATAATGTAATAATACAAAAAGAAAAACTAATACCAGTATTATGCAACTGGATTTTTTGAAACCTAATATTAAATTTATGTATTTATATCGCTAAAGAACGATTACAATATAAATAACTTGAATATTATTTATACAGTATCACTAAATAACGATAACGCAATATAAATGATAAATATCGGTTTGTTTAATTAATATAAGATATTATATAATACTTATTTAATTATCTAAATAAAATAACCTATTTTACAAAGAAAGATTGTTATTTGTGTTATAATAATTACTTACATAAAATACAGATTATTTATATTGCGAAACAACAATAACAATATAAATAACTTGAATATTATTTTATAATGCTAATGAAGGAAAACAGAATATAAATTATAACTTGAATATTATCTATATCGCTAAAGAACGATAACAATATAAAAAACGTGAATATTATTCATATCGGATTTTCACAGATTTATTACAGATGTATTTAAGAAATTGTAGAAGAATAGTAATTAGTAACAGTGTCCTATTTATTCTTCTTGGAGCCAAATTTGTAACTTTTAAAAGTGTGGTTACTATGTTGAAGTGTATGTGTTGTAACGGATGCTTGATTTGTTATGTATGTGAGTCAGTTATGGGATGCTTGATGTCGTCGCAATGTCGTAATTATAGTTTATTTGTGTTTGTGTGACTATTGTGTATTAATTTATGATGTATGGTACGGAAATCTGCGTATTTGTGTTATAGAAGTGTTACGTATGTGTGTTGTTAATGTTTTTGTATGTTTCAAATTGATACCTGATATTTATTTTGCAATCGCAATGCCTAATTTACGGTTTGTTTATGTTTTGTTTACATCGCGTAAGCTAATTTAATTTTCTTTTCTATTTCTCTTTATGCCTATCTTTTTTGTGTATGAAACTATAGCCTTAACATACATATGTAAAATAGGGCTAACCACCATTGGAGTTACAATAATAATAATTGTTATTCATATCGTTATAAAACGATAACAGAATACAAATGATGACTTGAATTTTATTCATATCCCTAAAGAACGATAACAAAATATAAATAATGTGATATCCATAAAGAACGATAACTGGATATAAATGATAATTTGAATAGCATTTACTTCGCTAAAGAACGATTAAAAAATAAAATGAAAACTTGAAGAAGACCCTAACCCACAACCTTTGAATCATTAAACAAACACTCTACCGCTGGCCTACGAGGCGCAGACATGGAACACTTTTATAGTTCGGGAACTGCTTGTACAAGCACATGCATCGTGTAACATCGTCGCGACCCGAAGTGGACTTTGAAAATATTCGCTGTTCACGAGTGCGGCCACTTTTTTTTTGACAGCTGTACCCTTAGCGGCAAAAAGAATGGGCCGGCCGACAATTTCTAAGTTCCAGAGACATAACATTGCGCATGCTCGTCTCGTGAAAGCCATAGTTCACCAGTTAACACATAATTAAACCATTTAAATTTGCTGTATTTTGTTTAAGAGTCTATCGAATGGCGGATTGGTTCTAGATACATCAGGGCCCTTGAAGAGTGAAATAATAACAAAATTGATAAATACAAAATCAACCGGAGCGAATATGAACAGGAAAGCCACATATTATGCCGAACTAATATTAACAGTCCCAGTAGCGTAAGTCGTTACGGCATTGGTCTATTGAACAAGTTAGTAAAGTAGCTCAAAGTTCGAATCTCCCCGGATTTTCTTTTTTTTTTTAATCACAAATTTGCCTCATATGTGTCTCGCAAAGCTATAATTATGTGGCGATATCTCTTAGAATATGCCAAAACTCTAATAAAAAATAAACATCCCTCTCTCTTTCAAGCTATACTGCTATCTGTTAATACAACGTTCTGTCTAGTCATTACTCTTGAAGATGGCACAGAAACAATAACACATTGCCCTGGTTCGCATAGGTTATTCTGCGTATGCTACTCTCCGACAGGACTTCGATTGGAGAAATGTCATTTTCTACGACCAAGTAATTGTCTCCAGTAGCATTCTGCGTATGCTACTCTCCGACAGAACTTCGATCGAAGAAATGTCAATTTCTTCGACGAGGTAATTGTCTCCAATAGCAACGATAGTACCGCCCTAGTTTATTGTATGAATGGCCACCGATACGATGAACGCTTCGTGAGACGAATTATTAACAAGTCGGGTTGCGTGAGAGTCACGTGTTGGGGGTAGATGTCATACGATGGGGTAGACGTCTGGAACGCATCCACGACCGGGTTACGGCAGAAGTCTACGAACACATGGCAAATATAATGATCCCTTCCGCTCGAAAACGATATCCAGGAGGAACACTTTTCTTCCAGCAGGATAATCATCCGATACACACCGCCAACCGGATTCAAAGATGGTTTACGAGGAGGTGTGATGTCGACTCAGTCGACTGGCCTCCAAATTCACCAAATATGAATCCGATTAAAAATTTGTGGCCTGCAGTCAAAAGGATCCTACGCTCTAGTTGGGCAGAACAACCACCCGTTCGGACACCTGAGGAATTGTGGGACAGAGTTCTAGATGCGTGGGAGGAGATGGCCAAGAATTTAGACCTGTTCCATAATCTTGTGGACTCCATGCCGCGTAGAATGAGGGCAGTTGTTGACGCAGGTGGTTTGTGGACGAGATACTAGTCCCCACCACAGGCATTGTTTTGTTAATATTTTAAAAATTGTTTGTTTTTGTTTATTTAATTATTTATTTGTGTTGATATGCGTTTGTTAGGATGTGAAAACAAGTATTTTTGTTTATACAGGCCAGAACGCACCTATTAATAGCCCACAGGTGATGGGCAATAATATTTTTACAAGGCAGGCATAACGAAGTTTGTTAACAAATGCAATTTCACATTTACACTAATAAATTAAGTAAAAGTTAAAATAAAAAAAATAATAATTTTACCGTACCGGTAGGCGAACTCACAACCTCTCGTACGGATATCAAACTTCTTACCACTGGGCTACACAATACTCGTAAGGTTTACTACATTATAGACGGATGACTTTCAATGAAGAGGCACCACAGCAATGCCTTGCAGTGGGCGCTAAGTGTACATTATCAGCCAGAACCTTCATCAGAGAACCTGCTTATATACTTTATTTCAATTTTATAGAGGAGATTCTCACTTATGCATACATGAATAGATTCACACACCTCAGAACTGAAAAACCTGGGTTCCTCTTTAATATACTGGATCACTTCTCTCTTAGTCCCACCCTCCATCCTGCACCTTCTATTTTATTCGTGTATAGCAGAAAGTTGTTGCTTTCCTATTTCCTCCTGTTTGATGACAACAGCTGATATAATGAAAATTTGTCCTGTATGAATACATTGGGTCAAACGATTCACTCGAGTATTAATAGGATATACCGATCAACAGCTCCCAATCGGTAGATTTTTTTATTTTATTGGGTTATTTTACGACGCTGTATCAACATCTAGGTTATTTAGCGTCTGAATGATATGAAGGTGATAATGCCGGTGAAATGAATCCGGGGTCCAACACCGAAAGTTACCCAGCATTTGCTCGTATTGGGTTGAGGGAAAACCCCGGAAAAAACCTCAACCAGATAACTTGCCCCGACCAGGATTCGAACCCGGGCCACCTGGTTTCGCGGCCAGACGCGCTGACCATTACTCCACAGGTGTGGACCCAATCGGTAGATGATCTCGTAGCAGGAGCAGGGATTAGCAATGGTACGTATGACAAAATTCTGTCTGATGACCTGAACATTTCGTGTGTTACCCAGCACAGTGTGTCATGCGTCCTGATGCAAACAAACGTGACGATCGCATGACGATTTGCGGTGACCTGATCAGTAGTACTGACGATGATCCGACGTTTCTCAATCGGATCATAACAGAATAGAAACATGGTTCTTTCTTTACGATCCGCAACTGAAGAGACAATCGGTTACCTGGAAATCGCGATTATCGTCACGACGAAAAAAAAAACGTGACAAGACAAGTCAAAAAGCAAGGTGATGCTTGAACTGTTTTTTGACTTATTGGAAATTTAATAAACATGTTGGAATAGGTACGATAAGCAGATATCTACATGTTGTGGCCCTCGATAAGCTACTATGTTTGAAATAAGAATGTAATTAATAAAAATATTGTATATTGTAGGCTGTATTGATAAGCATAACGACGCCCACTAGTCACCTACGTCATTGGAAATTGTTCACATGGAATTCATACCAAACGAAGTGACTGTAATCAAGACCTACTAAAAGGAGATGCTTCGTCGTCTATGCGATTCAATTCGTCGTAAGTGTCCTGTGCTTTGGCGTAGTAAGAATTGGTTGTTGCTACACGACAACACCCCTGCACATCGCTCTGCGCTTGTCCAAGAGGGACTTTTAAGGCAACAGGTCACTGTTCTACCACACCCTACGTATTCACCTGATCTCGCATCATGCGATTTCTTCTTCTTTCCCTTCTTGAAAGCAGAGCTATATGGGCGTAGATTTCATTGGACGTCATTACTGCCACAAGAGAAGCCGCACGGGAGTTTCCTGCCAATATCTTTGAGGACTGCTTCCAACAGCAGCTATACCAACATTGGCAGACAGGCATAGCGGTCAACGGCGACTAATTTGAAGGACAATGTGGATATGTGTAAGTGTACGCCGTGTTGCGCGGCAACAGGCACGACACTTGAATTCTATTTTTCGCATACGCTCCAGTTGTCAGTCCACAAATTTAATGACACTACTACATATATAGTAGGCTTATACATGCATACATACGCAGGGTGGAATTGAAATAACCCTGCAGATTTGCAAAATGAATTGATAATATTGAGTACGGTATAACAAAAAAGTATTATACCATATCGGTGGGAAGTTCATAGTTAAAAAATAATTGGAAACGTTTATCGTCGCCGTTGTCGATATTACTATGCACAGGATCTTGATTTCTGTCGATGTTAATAGAGAATGCAACGAAGAATATTTTTTTTCCTTCGCCGTATTTCGATAGAATGGACGGTTTTCATGTAAATTAAATACAAAAGTATTGCAATTTGTTTCCTGACTAACATGACTAGAAGTGGCAACACTGACTTTCTTTCGATAGGAGTAGGGAATTTTGGTAGTCGAGTCGTGTTGTCCCAGTATTACGTGGAATATCCAATGGAAGTGGATGTTTGAGTCTTCCGATCTTAAGTGAAGCTTGTGTTGCCATTCAACTTAATGCATCTTAATGCCGAGATTCTCTAACTCGGAATGTCTGGACATGTTTTTAATTTACGGAGACACAAAATGCAATTCGCGTGCCGCTGGACGCCTGTATGCAGAAAGGTTTCCGATAGGATAGCACCCAGTGCAGAGACATTCATCGCTGTCTGCTGGCTGGCCCGTGACATGAGCAGCGTAAATCCAACATTTCGTAATCGTGGTCGACAAGAAGAAGAAATTTTTGACAGGGAAGAGGAGAATTATTATAAATTTGGTTGAGAAAAACCCAGGCCGAAGCAGTCGCTTGATTGTGCAGTATGTAACTTTTTATTTGTATCTACGTTGGATGAGTTCAATGTCTCAGTGTGGAATATTGGACATTGCGATGTTGCCAGCGAGTTAAAACTTTCAATGCAATTATTCAATTAACTATGCACTTCATCGTAAAACGTAGGCTATAATAGATTTATGTTTATTTTCAAGTAATCTACCCCTCCTTTCAATGTGCATGGTTATATCACTTCCAACCTGTATATTAGGGTGGTTCAAAAATAATAAATGTCTTGTTTTGAAATTTTTTACTGGAAGCTACCTCAGAACGAATATATACACAACGGAGTAACTAGGATTCCATGATGAACTAAATTTGCCAACCATCGACGAATTCACTGCTCGACTTGTAGAAACCTTTACAGGGCAGCTCGTGCCAACCCTAATCCGCTCATATCTGGTCTCGGCCGGTGTGACGCCTAAGGAACGGAGAAGGCATCAGCCCGGTCCACTAGGCACACTTCTCAGACAGGAGAATAGGAAGGCCGGCGTTACCCCCAGGTTTAGATAGATGATCATTCATATCCC
This sequence comes from Periplaneta americana, assembly GCF_040183065.1. NCBI lineage: Eukaryota > Metazoa > Arthropoda > Insecta > Blattodea > Blattidae > Periplaneta > Periplaneta americana. The sequence goes on along the minus strand of NC_091122.1, from coordinate 81,776,636 downwards.
AATAAAACCGGCTGATCGAGTCATAATTCAATAGACTCTCCAAATAGCCAATTGACTATTCTCCTAAATTGAGACACCTCATCCTGCCTGTGATTTTCCTAAGGCGCTAAGACAAATGTCGGGATGAGCCGTAAAATAAATGGATCACGGACCTACATCCTTCTCCCCACAAAATGTTGGTATTTTTTCAAACATAGGCTAAATCTTCAATATAGATGCCTTGTCTTAGCATTCCCACATTAGCCTGTTACATGAGCGAGTTTACTCGTCTCCACTCACACTGCGAAAGGATACGGTACCTTTCAATGTGCAACTTACAACTTTCGGCGTTTCTTCTTCCAATCCTGCAGTCATGCTTCTCCCCCTCCATATAATGGTGGCTATTAGGTGACGTCCATTTTCGGCATTTCCCGTTCTCAATTTTATAGAACTCCTTCAGTGGAGCAGCGAAGCTCGGAATGAGACAAGTGGTCAATAGACTTGGAGCTCACATATTCAGTTTTCCCCAGCCCCGAACTCCCTTGAATGGACAGGTTTTTGCGTACCTTTTAATGCCTCTCCTCCCATTTCCCCCCTCATTCATTCATTTATTCATTAATAATTCCGTTACTTGTTAACAGGGCATCAGCGAAATGCGTCCTCATACTCAGGTATGGGAACATTACAACACACGAAAAGAAAAGGCAAAACAGAAGCTAAATGTAAGTATGCGGAATCATGTGACATAATGTTCTAGCTACTAGTATACGCGAGCATATCATGAAATGCACATTTTGTCCACAATCAATTAACCGTAAAAAAATGTTATGTTTTATTTAACGACGCTCGCAACTGCTGAGGTTATATCAGCGTCGCCGGTGTGCCGGAATTTTGTCCCGCAGAAGTTCTTTTACATGCCAGTAAAATCTACTGACATAAGCCTATCGCATTTAAGCACATTTAAATGTCATCGACCTGGCCCGGGATCGAACCCGCAACCTCGAGCATAGAAGGCCAGCGCTATACCAACTATGCCAAACAGCTCGACAATTAAACGTATGGCATCGGTGACTCTTCAGAACAAACATAAAATGGCGCAGGAACACTGCTGAAAAAGATTATGATAGTCCTTAAAAGTCATTCTCTATTATATCGATTAGATTTACTGATGAAGGACCTAGACAATCTTCCGGTAAATTCAGATTCCACTGTACATACATTGGTGGCTGCCGGTGAAGTAGATAAAGCAATTGCGAGAGTTGTTTATGATTCCGGCGTTCCTTTCATAAAGTTTTGGAGCATTCGTAGGGTTCCATGTGATAAATTAATTTGATAACGACTGGTCTTTTCCATGATGATGATGATGATGACGATGATGATGATGATGAATGCATGTCTCTCTTCACACTTGAATTCTCTACAAGTCCTTTCACAGATGTCACATATGTAGCATTGATCTGTTGATAGCAGATCAACTAAGAAATGATCAGAATAGTATAGAATAGCTTCTATCCTGGAGATTCAAGTGATAACAATTGGTTTTGGTCGAAGTGGAGAAGAGAAATTTCTCTCCGAACTACTCCTTTTGGTGGAGCTTTACATTATACCTTCCCATGGTAGAAATCGGGTTACTTGTAAGAGGAAAATTCAATCCTAAATGTTTCTGAGAGTCTGCAGAGTGTGGGCCAAACATCTAATGTGAATCAAAGAGGGAAAGAAAGTTATAAGAAGAGGTGCAATGGCAATCATTTATGAAGCAGCTTCAGAAAGGAGGAGGACTTTGGAGTGATGATTACCATCAGGATATAATTGCAAACGCTTGTAGATGATATATACAATGTTTAGCTGCAAAGAAGCTGCGATGTAGGTAGTTCATCGGTGTCGAGTTTTCTTCAAGGCTAGTAATGTATCTTCCCAAATGATCAGTGGTTTCATTCTTGCAATTATCAAAATCCTCCTTAATTGACAAGATGGTGTAGTTGTACCGAACATCTTTGTAGTCACTCTAGGGAATGTTTGCTGCAAGAAGAGCTCTACATATGTCTGCATATTAAATATTATGATTAGTGGACGTTGAAGTTGTAGCAGCAGCATCTGTCTTGACGTTGTTTCTCATGCACAGTTTGGCTATGTGATTGGCATTATTAACATATTATTTTAATGTGGCATTTTTTCTCATGTAATATCCGAAATATAGTAGGCCTATCATTAAAAATGGTGAAAATTAATAAACTAGGATCATTTTCACACTTTATAATATCTTTATAATGCTTTTTAAAATATACAAATCCACAGAATGTACTCCTTTAAGATTGGTTTTTGCAGGATGGAGATTTGAAAGTGTCAATAAATACGCCCAATGACAAATATTATGTAAATCTACTATTTATAATAATGATTCAAGAATGCTGTACCTTTATAGTGAATGTAGAAGTAACATTCCATAAATAGAAAACGTATTTTAAAACGATGAACAGTTTGTTATTCTAAGAATCTGAAATAACCTAGTAATAAATACTATATAAAAGTTAATCTGAATAGCTGGTACAGTGCATATTGTACCTTTTTATTGCAGCGCTGCCAAAAATGATTTATCTATCAAAAATCATCCTTGGCAAATGTAGGAGTAGATTATAAAAGTACTCTTAGACGATTTTTTCTGGGCATCTCTGTATTTTTACAGATAAATTATTTTATCTATAGTCTATTTCGACTAAATTTAATATGAAAAACAAGTGCTCTCGCTGATGACATGAGACATAGTGCTTAACGCACTAAACAAGTACTAACTACTCGTAATTACTTCCTTGTAGGCTAGTACTGGCAGCTTTGTGGTTATTCTTGAGTCGCGTAATAAGCACAACCGACAGTCTTTGCATGTCACGATTTCACAGATTGTGAAACAGATGTTTATAATTTGAAATATTGATTGCCGATAGCTACAGCTACTACAGTGATCATCGACTCGCGTATGAACGGGCGCGGGCAATGCTTGGCTGATGCGTGCTTACTGTACCGGGCAGAGGATCGGTTTGTGACGTTGCGTTGTAGTGAACAGAGGCGGTGATTGCCATCCATTCACACAAGAGATGTGAGGAGCATAACACATTAAAAACGTAGGCCACACTGAAGAAATACAACTTACAGATAGGGGAAACACAGGCAAAGCGGATAAGCTAAGAACAAACAATGCCACAGGCTATATTTTGGTGCTCCCGAAATAAAATCTTCATGACATTGGTTGTGACACATGTCCACATATATAAAAAACAGCAATTCGTTTCTCGTACCTACGGACAGTGATATGATTTGAGAAAGAAAATATAGTTAATTATTCGCTTTGCCCGGGTACACGGGCAAAGCGAATAATTAACCCGGGCAAAGTGAATATCCTTATAACATGTTCACATGTATATTTAATTTTTATTCACTGATAATAAAATTAAATCAACACATAACCACGATGTTAATGAGTTACATTAGACGATAGGATATGTTATTTACAGCCCATTACAGCACGTTAGATTAGTACAAAATACAAATTTGAACAAGTCGACGTTTCACTAGCACTGAAGACTTGGATTTTTTTTTTGCTTTTGCCCCTGCCCATAAGTTACTTCTCTTTCAACGTTTTTAAACGGTATAGATGTAAGAACTTCAGAGCGCTGACATTTTCTTCGTTGAACTCGTATTTTTCGAGCATCCACTTTTGGCACTGGTCTAAATCAAAAGAACTGACTTGGATTTTCTTGCTGACGATGTTGAGGGTTTTGGTGTAACCGGAACTGAAAATCTGAGTGTAATTGATATATTGAATATTCCTTCAATCTCTGAAGATAACGACATCACAGAAGTGGTTGATTCTGGGTGAGCATTAACTGTTTCTTCAGCCGCTGAAGAAGCTGGCACCGTAGAATTTGTTAAATCTGAGCCAGCTGTAGTTTCGCTGATTTCTATCTCAAATGGGCGATCTGTAAGTTGATCTGGAGCAAAATCTTCATCAATAAACACGTTATAGTTGTACGGCCAGATAGCAGAACCACTGATTAGAAGAGTTTATTTCTTCAAGTGCTTTCTTCATGACTTCTTCAGACCATTTGGCTTGTTCCGTCTTCCTCTTGACAATTAAACCATTTGAAAACATATTACGAGCTTTTTAAGTAAAAATTAAGATCAGTGTTACTGATTTATAATTTAATTAGTGTGACTTAATGCCTCCACTATGTAAAATGATCTAACACGCTTTATTACAATAGGCAAATACATACAAAAATACAGCTAAGACATATATAGTCAAATAAAGGTGGCAGGGCAAGGTGGATAAGTTATCCACTTTGACCTATTCACTTTCCCCGCAGGCCCCATTTCGCTTTTCATTTAAGGTTATACAAACATAAACGTCAAGAATCTTCTTCGTAAGTACGGCACCTTAGAAGTAATCGTATCGCCTATATATTACTATCACATAACAAAAAGTTTCTGCAGTATTGTGTGTTGTATATTTGTTTCTCATACATTGAAATATTTTAAGAAAACAGTCAATTTTCTTCAAACACACGCTGGCTTCGTCTCTCACTAGCTAGAATGACGACAAGTCAGTTCCAGGAGCAAAATCTTGTTGGGATTCTTCCCCAACATAGCAGAAAGCGCTACCTGTTAGCGTTTCTAAGAAATATGCATTATTCTCTTTGCCCGGGTTATTCGTTTTGCCCGGGTCTCCCCTACATTATACAACTCACAGTAACGAATATACGAAGGTGAAGAGCATGCAGCATTAATTTAACAATTGAAGGAAAATGAACTAGAAGTTGTTAAGATAACAATACTAGTGAATCGGCTGTGCGACTCAGTTATAAAATTTCACTTTTAATAGTAAGATATTAGAAACCTTTTAAAGATTGAAAATTTTAAGAATGTGTAATTACAACTGAAGAACTTTTCTCACAACAAGTCTAGGAGTTTGAATCTATCAGCTTGTCTCCTTCCACCGTGATGCGTCCCATCCGAGATCTAGCCGAGAACGTTCAGGTGCAACTAGTAATCATTTGTTAGTCTTTCATTTGTTATTCTTTGGCAGTAGATTAAAATACTTATGTAAGCCATAATCCCCAACTGGTGATTTTTGTAAGAGACGTTATTGAAAACCTTCGGATTAAGTAGAGCTCTTACATATTGTTCTCATAAAGGATACTACTACTGGTTCCGATATTTTCATGTAGAGACTGTAGAAATTATTTTGGACTTCCTTGGAATAAACTTATATCCTTGGCAATCAATGGTGTTCCTTCCATGGTTGGAAGTGAAACGGGTGTAATAAGGAGTGTAAGAGACGAAGTGAAAAGCTTTAATTTATCCCATGAAGTTATTTCTATTCACTGCAGTATACACCAACAGAATTCATGTGCAAGACAAATAAAAAATGGTGTTATGAAAATAGGCCAGTTGGAAAAACCACCAACACAATTAGATCGAAACGTCTCACTCATCGTCAATTTAAGTCTTTCTTGACGAATGGCGATCTGCCATATTATAGTAAAGTGCGGTGACTAAGTAGTGGCAAATTATTGGATAGGTTCTTTGAACTGAGGGAGGAAACATCATCGTTCACGGAGAAAAAAGAAAAGCCTGTATCATAAGTGAAAAATGAAAAAATGGATTTGTGAATTTGCCTTCTTAATGAATTTATCTGAGTGCTTTAACTTGTTTTCGACAAGGTAAGAACAAGATTATTACATAGTTATATGACAGAGTGAAGGTGTTTAATATGCAACCACCTCTATTATGGAATGTTAGCTTAACTAGATAAGTTACAGCACATTTTTCAAAATTAACAACAATATAGGCCTACTAGTTTCTTAAAACTTTGGATTTCGAAGAATATATTCACACATCATGCGATCTGCGCCAGGAATTTGATTCTAGATTTAAAGACTAGGAAAATTTTCAATTTGATTTTCGATTATTATTTGTAATTGAAACTTATTGATTTACTTTACGATGGTGAATTTAAGGGCAAATATCAAAATAAAAGAAGTTATCTGACTTTTATATGAACTTTCCATGTGTTAGATTTCCCCGATTGTACAGACATGCATTTTCGGATTCACATATCTGTGCGAACAGTAATTTTTTCCTATGATGAAGATAAACAACCCATGTCACGGAAGCCAAGTATCGAATCACAACTTAAAATGTGCTGTCACATTATGCACTATACAAGCAATAGTTCCAAACGTTGAGAAATTGCTGAGGAAAAAGATAATTAAACAAATCCTGAAAAATCAGTGCTAATGCCAGTGTTGAGTGAACTGAATGGAGTTCATTTCTACATTACTATTCTTAGGGTTTTTATATGTTTTGTTCGACATTTTCTTTAACAGAAGCAATTTACATATTTTCAGTAATTGTCATGCATTGTCCGAATAATTAACGTGAAATGTGTATTGCATTTCTGAAAGTAATTATAAATGTATTAACTTCTAACTTTGTTGAAAATAACAGAAACCAATCATAAACCTATGCAGTAAATTCATATTGTGGTCCCGCCGCTGAACGTCTTACTCTGAGTGTACGCAAACTCTGTGTTACTTGAATTGTGGTTTTCTGTTAATGTACCCACAGTGACATATATATTATGCAGAGCTGGCTTTCAGATATACAATAGCTTCCTGTGAAGCAGATTTGAATAATTTCAAGGGAAAAATTGTTCCGGGGCCGGGATAGCTCTGTTCGTGAGTAAAAACATTTATTGTTAATACAGTACTGTATTTTGATTAAACAAAAACCTAATGAAAATTATCAAACTCGAAATCGCGATATTTCCTAGTTTACGTAAATGGATGAACTACTTTTCTTCCCTCCTATACCTAGTAAAGTGATCTGTTTGTATTTTACGCCAGTATCATGGAACTCCAGCCGTGGAAGGGGGCAGAAAACGGTGTTTTCGGTTCTTAACCGTTAATCCAAAGATATAGCCAGGTTAATATTAGAAATGTTAGTAAAAATAAAATGATGTCCCTGTATTCATTCATACTTTGACTAACATTATTCTTCCCAAACATAAACTATAAAAAATGAGTGAAATCAGAAACAATCCACTTCAGGTTCAAAGTACGAAAATGTATAGGTGTGTGTGATTTATTATTTATTATTATTACAAAGGAAATGGATAGAGTAAAAATTGCATTATTTTTTTTCGTGCGTGCTTACAAATCCGTTCCCTTTAATGTAAAATTTATTTAGAATACAACATTTATGCCGGGGCGCTTTAATAGCGGGAGGCAAGACATTGCACGTCTCTGATTCGCTGCAGACTTAAAGCCTCTGAAGGTCGTCATAATGCTGGAGGTTTGCTACAATATTGTATTGTATATTTCTTGTATTACCTGTTAAAAGGTAAAGGTGTCCTCGTCACAGACACTTGGGGGGCATGGAGGCAGAGCCCCATGCTTTCCATGACCTCGACACTAGAAGAATGAGGTGGTGTGGTCGGCACCACGCTCTGATCGCCTTTTACCCCCGGGAAAGTCCTGGTACTCAATTTTATAGGAGGCTGAGTGAATCTCGGGGCCTTTCTGAAAGTTTTAGCAGCGAGAAAAATCCCGTCACCACTCGGGATCGAACCCCGAACCTTCCGGTCCGTAGCCAGCTTTCCATGACCTCGACACTAGAAGAATGAGGTGGTGTGGTCGGCACCACGCTCTGATCGCCTTTTACCCCCGGGAAAATCCTGGTACTCAATTTTATAGGAGGCTGAGTGAATCTCGGGGCCTTTCTGAAAGTTTTAGCATCGAGAAAAATCCCGTCACCACTCGGGATCGAACTCCGAACCTTCCGGTCCGTAGCCAGCTTCTCTACCAACTGAGCTATCCGGCCTCCCCTTGTATTACCTCTTAATTGCTAAAATTGTTGTAAAAAATTAATAATAAAATTAAAATAAATAACTCAAAGAGTGAGGAAGAATTTTATCCCTTTCGGATCGTTCTCAAACAAACTGCAAATTATAAGATGAGAAACGTTTGTGTGGCCACTCCTAGTTCTCCGCGCTAGTTCTCAGAATATAACGTCTTCTCTGTCTACATCTCCCTCCTTTCGTGCTTCGTGATCTCCGAGAAAATATTCCCAACGTTACTCCTTTGGCCTTTCAAAATCTGTAGCACAGGGTAAAACGGGGCGCATGAGTGCGTAGTCTATGGAGAACTTCGATTAGCAGACCCAAGTAGTAGAGTTATGGAGGGCGCGGGGAGGGGTCGATGGCGAGTGTAAACTTTGACCAAGGAGTTCTGGGGGAGCGCAAGAAGTGGGGTGAGGTGAAGGCTGGTTCCGGAAAGAAATATAGATGTTGGTTATAGTGAAGTAGTCCAGCTGAACAAGTAAACCTTTTCTGAACTTCCAAGAAGCGAGCTAAGAAAAACATGCCAGGCGCTTTCTAATTATGAATAATAGTGTTTATTTCTCCCTCTTTGTGTACATTTCAATGAGGTTCATCGTCTTCTGTCTCTGTCGAAAGTTAAGGTTCAAATCCCAGACAAATATTCCAGAAGACTCAACAGACATCAGTACACTACGGAAGTTATAGCTTCGTTATTCGTTGTGTGTCTTTCTTATTTAGAATTACTGTAAATAGATTTGCAATATTCTTCTTCCACACAATTGAATAAATCTCCTAATTAAATATATATATATATATATATATATATATATATATATATATATATATATATATCTTCTTCCTTTTGCAGTTATTTCTTCCTCACATTTTCCTTTCGTGCTTCTTCCTTTAATATTTTTACTAAATTTCTTCCTTTCTTCAATCCTTCATTTCGTTCTTTTTCTAATTTTATTCTCTACTTCTTTCTTCTCTTGCCATTCTTTGCTTTTTTCTTTAATTGTTTTCCGTCTTTTTTTTCTGTCCTCCTCACTTCCTATTTCATATAATATTTTTCCTTGTCTTTTCTTCATTCCCGTGATTTCTTCCTTTCCTCCTTGTATCTTCTTCGTTTTTAATTCCTTACGTTGTTCCTGCTTTCCTTTCTTCAGTTATTTTTATTTTCTTATTTCCTTCTTCCTTTATTATGATACTTATATTTCCCATTCTTTCTTTCTTTTCGTCCCACGTTCATTTCTATCTTTCCTTTACCTTTTCCTCCGTTTCGTTCTTTTCTTTATTTCTTCACAATTTTTTGTTATCACTTTACTTAAACATTTTCTCTTTCTTTCTTTTCTACTATCATTCCTCCATTAAAGTTTTGCATTTTCCATTCTTTCTTCTTTCTCCTTTTTCGTTTTGGTTTCTTCTTTGCCTTCTATTCTTCCTTTATTTCTTTTTGCTTTGTCTTTCTCCTATTCCTTATTTTTCCTTTCTTCCACCTCTCTATTATCTTTTCTCCTTTCCCCCACAATCTATTTTTATTTAATAATTTATTCCTTAATATGAGGAGCATCGTTTCAAGTCGTATTATGTTCAAGAAACAATATTGCATAGGAATTACGAAAAACTCAATTAGCTACTCCTAAATCAGACAAGTTTAAAAAAATGCTGTTACTACGTTTCAGATTAATCTATAGGAACTTGCAAAAATGGAATCATTTCTTATTTATTTTTCACGAAATGAAAGGGAATGTTTTGAAAATAATACGTTTTGATTCATTACATGATAGATAATTGGAAAAACTTAAAAGACAAATACATAAAATAACGCATGATTATTATCAGTATTAAATAGTAATATGACGTATTAATACCAAATTACAATGAACAATTTTAAAATCTTGTTATACATGGTGTTCATACAATTTTTTCTACTGTTAAGAGCCTAGGTTCATGGAAATCTCAACCTTTTATTCAAATAATTCTACTCAATCCTCCCTCATCCCTTCCTTAGCCAGTCACAAGTTACCATATATCCTGTAACCACAGTTTTTGAATTGATGATATCAGCTTAGAAATCGAAGCACTTCTCCACGATCGTTCAATTTAAATTCAAACTTTTCACCGAGTTTACCTCTCAAATTCTCACATGACATAATGGAGTTTACACACCACAGAAAACTGATTTTTTTTTTCTTTATCAGACTAAACACACAACCTTCATATACAATCTCAGTACAGAAACTGCAATTGCAAAACTAACAGCGGTCGAAACAGAAGACTGACCCCTATTGTAATCGAATTACCAGATTTTAAAAAGAGAAGAAGGTAGTTATGCTCTCACTTGCACACACAGTGTAGACATGGATATTTTAAAAGGGACGAGGGAGGATGAATCCCAGAAAAGTATGTATTCCATATACTAGGAAGATGAGCTGACAACAAGTTGGACGTTTCCTTGGAAAACCATAAAATTTAATAAGGGTTTCGCGTTGTGTTTCAATTTTCAATAGAGGTAGACTAGGACGACTAGGTCACTGTCCTCATATTTCCAACTCTTTCTGAAGTGTTTGTGCAAAGATTTTTTCTACTCTACCTGGTTTACAGTTAGAAAATAACAGTATTCTTGTGCTTTTAAGTAAGAAATTTCCGAGAGAGAAATATTGTCGGAATTTTTAGTATGAGTTTGTATTAACAAAATAATAATTAATATCAACTACAACCGATTACACTAATTTTAATCGACTCGATTATTCGATCAAATATTTTTAATCGATTAATCTTACAACAGAATTTGATCGATTAGTCGATTAAATTCCACAACACTAATTAAAACCAAACATGAACTCAATAATTAATTTAGTACGCAATTCCCACAACATATAATTATACATCTTGATTACACAACCTACACACTATATCACTCTGGAAAACGTATTATGTGTCTTTCAGTGTTAAATTTTATGTTACCTTGTTAACATGTTTCGATCTGCTGTTGGCCATCATCAGAGCTGGTAGTTGCTGGCCTTGGCGCCTTTTGTTTTGTTTTCTGTGGGGATGTGTTTGTGTAGTGTAATGTGGAGTCAAAGAGTGTGTGTGTTCTGAAATAAAGTTGTGTATTGAGAATTTCATTTAGATGTGTTTTTGTGTGCCTGTATATTTCGTATTGTTCTAATTATATTATCGTTTGTGGTTTAAAATCCGTTTCACTTTTGTTTTGTGTTGTCTTTCCTTCTCATCGTATGTCATGCTTACCACACAACCAAATCGTCTTGCAGTTTATGAATGTCTAAGATTTAAGCCTATTCTTAATCTCCACACAAGTAGGGCCGAACGGTTCAAAAAGCACAATGTTTGATAATAATGATGATGATGATGATGATGATGATAATGATGATGATGAAAAAGGAGAAGAAGAATGAATAACATACCGGTATTTACGTAGACTATATAAATATTGGCAAGTGTTTAAAGTGAACTAAGAATTCACTATTATAGATTTTTGCGAAACTTCAACATAAGTCGTAAACAAAAACTGTACTCTTCACAGTAAATCACCGCTCGTGTTTCATGGAAATTGTTGAAGTCGGCTAAGCTATCTACACATACGAATATAGAGCTAGCGACTTTACTACAACTCGGGTATCCAATCTTACATGCTATAAGACAAATCTAACGAAAGAGTTCAATATCAATGAGGTTGTCTTGGAAAACAGTAAGGACTTACTGCTGAAATAATAGTAGGCCTATGACTTTAAAAGTATATCTCGTTAACTGAATTTCCAACCGAAGTAACATACCTCCAATGTTTAAATGTTTACTTACAGACTGATATATTCATTAGCGGAATAAAAGTAAGAAAATGTTTTTGTCAATCAGGGGCTTTGAAAGCATTTCCATAAGAATCGCTTTACAAGGAAGATGTTGCTATGTAGGATTGGACGATCGTAAGCGTTAAGATACAAGTTTAATGAGAATTCTAATGGAATGTATACCGCTTTGTTCGAGGAGAGTTCCTCAAGCTACGAGATAAAAAATACTAGAGGGGAGAGAGCAGCTGTATAATTCAAAATCATGCTTCGAAATCTCGAATATGAAAGAGAATTCAAGGAATGCGTTACTTATAGAAATACCAATAGAACTTCCAGAATGTGATTAATACCGCTGTTAAGAACCCGAAATTCGTATTATATCAAATAGTTTCAGCTAATCTACTAATTAGTTCGCTATGTTCCTTCCTTTAGGCCTATTTCCAACATCTGGGTATAGCTTTTTGTTTGTGAAGTTTACGGGAAAATGTATCATGTGCCTTCATGAACAGAAAGGTGTTGTGGAGGAGGGTGGCGGCGGTACGATCATCCACTCCTCCTCTTTATCTTCCTTATACTGGCTGCTTTCGCCAGGTGGACGGCATATTGGAAGGATTGGATGTGCGCAGTGGCAGACTTTTAGAAATGAATAGTGTGAATTTGTAAAACAAATATAATTAACAATAATAAGCAACAATGTACAGCTGTCAAAAGAAAAAGTAGCCACTCTCCTGGGACAAAGTTCCCTTCGGGTATCTTCGCTATAATTCGGAGACAGGTGATGTTACATGTTGTTGGACCACATTGCCTGATATCTACAGTTATAATTGAAGTATACTGTGTGTTATTCGATAGCATAATGGTAGCGTTCAGGCCTCTTATTCATGAGGTCCTGCGTTCGACTACAACCTCGTGCTTTTTATGTCCTTTTTTGTTCTGTTTTTGAGAGAGATAAACTAGACATAATGGCTCCTTTCTCTTTTATGATTATTTTAGTAATTAACATCAGGTTCATTAATATATTATGCCATGACTTTATCATTATCATTATGATATTGTGGCTGCAAATGGAAAGAAAATAGATTTTATTCTCAATAAAATATCTTTCGTGGCATAAACATAACAAATTTACTGGCGTCGGCCTTAAAACGTTCAAACAATTAAGCGTTCAAAAAACAAAACAAAAAGCCACAATTCAATATTTAGTCTATCTTCCTCTTATCTCGATCATCTTGCAGTCGAGTGGGCATGGAATCGACTAGTCTTTGCAAATAGCGACTGTTCTTAGACACGATATTCCAGGCATTCTGAACATACATACATTAGTGTTCTGTCCATGGGCAGATCTTTCATTGCAAACCCAGCAATCTCCAATCTTTCCTATTTTCTGCCTTCCTCTTAGTCTCCGCATATGATCCACATATCCTTATGTCTTCTATTATTCTTTTCAACCAGAGACCCAACCAATTCCTTTTTCTCTTTCTAATCAGTTTCAGCATCATTCTTTCTTCACTTACTTTTTCAAACACAATTTTATTTCTTATTCTATCTGTCCACTTCACACGCACCGTTCTTCACCACATCCATATTTCAAATGCTTCAATTCGTTTCTCTTCATTTCGTCGTAATGTCCATGTTCCTTCCCCATACAATGCCACACTCCACACAAAGCACTTCACTAGTCTCTTCCTTAGTTCTTTTTCCAGAGGTCCGCAGAATATCCTTCTTCTTCTATTAAAAGCTTCCTTTGTTTATGTTTGCAGTTTTTCTTGGGAAGGATAGGCCTAAATGCGGTAACATCCCGTTGCTTTCCGCACACCACTATCTCTTTCGCATCTTATTAAATTCCAGGGAACCCAAGCATGGAGATGAGGAGAGTGGATTTGACTAATTGGGCCCTCCGGACTTCACCGAAAGTCACGGCAAGGGTTAAATATTAATTCCATCAGGATGTTTGACCCGATCAGAGACCGGGAAATCTCAATTAGCCTTTGCCCCCCGCATCCTGGACTAGCTTCTACGAATCATCAGAAAATCTTAGAGTGTGATTGGACCAATTTTTCCGAAAATGTTTCCACACTTTTGCCCTCGTAGCTCAGCGGACGAACGTCGGAATTTAGATGTCAACGTCTCAGGTTCAATTCCTCGTTACTCCTTTTCATTTTATTGTAGTTCAAGATAGTATAATGTAATAATACAAAAAGAAAAACTAATACCAGTATTATGCAACTGGATTTTTCCAAACCTAATATTAAATTTATGTTATTTATATCGTTAAAGAACGATTACAATATAAATAACTTGAATATTGTTTATAAAGTATCACTAAAGAACGATAACAGAATATAAATGATAAATATCGGTTTGTTTAATTAATATAAGATATTATATAATACTTATTTAATTATCTAAATAAAATAACCTATTTTACAAAGAAGGATGGTTATTTGTGTTATAAAAATTACTTACATAAAATACAGATTATTTATATTGCGAAAGAACAATATCAATATAAATAACTTGAATATTATTTTATAATGCTAATGAAGGAAAACAGAATATAAATGATGACTTGAATGTTACCTATATCGCTAAAGAACGATGACAATATAAGAAAAAACGTAAATATTATTCATATCGGAATTTCACAGATTTTTTACAGATATATTTAAGAAATTGTAGAAGAATAGTAATTAGTAACAGTGTCCTATTTATTCTTCTTGGAGCCAAATTTGTAACTTTTAAAAGTGTGGTTACTATGTTGAAGTATATGTGTTGTAACGGATGCTTGATTTGTTATGTATGTGAGTCAGTTATGTGGTGCTTGATGTCGTCGCAATGTCGGAATTATAGTTTGATTGTGTTTGTATGACTATTGTGTATTAATTTATGATGTATGGTACGGAAGGCTGCATATTTGTGTTATAGAAGTGTTACGTATGTGTGTTGTTAATGTTTCAAATTGATACCTGATATTTATTTTGCAATCGCAATGCCTAATTTACGGATTGTTTATGTTTTGTTTACATCGCGTAAGCTAATGTAATTTTCTTTTCTATTTCTCTTTATGCTTATCTTTTTTGTGTATGACACTATAGCCCTAACATACATATGTAAAATAGGGCTAACCACCATTGGAGTTACAATAATAATAATTGTTATTCATATCGTTATAAAACGATAACAGAATACAAATGATGACTTGAATTTTATTCATATCTCTAAAGAACAAAATATAAATAACGTGATATCCATCAAGAACGATAACTGGATATAAATTATAATTTGAATAGCATTTACATCGCTAAAGAACGATTAAAAAATAAAATGAAAACTTGAAGAAGGCCCCAACCCACAACCTTTGAATCACTAAACAAGCACTCTACCGCTGGCCTACAAGGCGCAGACATGGAACACTTTCATAGTTCGGGAACTGCTTGTACAAGCACATGCATCGTGTAACATCGCCGCGACCCGAAGTGGACTTTGAAAATATTCGCTGTTCACGAGTGCGGCCACTTTTTTTTTTGACAGTTGTACATAAATGAAAAATGAAATAACAATAAATATGAAATAGGTGAGTGAAAATAGGACAAACTAATTTGAAATGATATCCCCAAGATATGTAAATCATGTAAGTATCACGAGGCTGAGGCCAACACATTTATAAGTGATTAAACAATCTAATATGGCCGACTCTCGACAATCAGTGACTAACCTATTAGCCATATGTTCATGAACCACTCTTTAAATATATATATTAACTATCTGAGTATGAATCTGAACACAACACCCAGCCGGCATATTAACTTAATACATGATCCATTCGACCATAGATACCACTCAATCCGAGTAACCAAACTATAAATACATATACACTCAATAAGAGAGAAACTCTACCCAACATAAAACATTACATGACTGATCACTATACATTACCCATTGCACATATTGCTCACATACTCTGTGCAAATTGCACTAACACAAATCTCTGCACTTTACAAAATGAACACCCAACGGAGAGAGAGAGAGGGATGGAGACAGATACACGTAATAAGTAACGGACGATAATTCCAATCTCAAGGATTGTTTAAATAGCAACAAAACTCGACGCATATGATAACAAATAGCGGCGAAGGAAACCAATAATCAAATGGAGCAGGGAATACACTAAAAACAATATGTGAGACCGTAACCGCTGCTCTATCACTCTAACAGTCTCGGAACACGAACTCACGTTTCAAATCAAATCTCATTACATAATTCCCAAATACGATTTAACTCAAACACATATATCTCACGAATATATTACTCAATGCAAATACTAAAACTTGCCCCCAAGACGTATCACTAGCAAGAGATGTTTCAAACTACCATCCACTAAAATCCCAAACACACACGACGCAATATAACTACTCCACTGATCTATCTCCAACACGCAGAAAGCCCGAGTCACGTTGTCTATATCTGCCGCGTACCAAAATCCTAAGTCTTGTTAAATGTATCTGCCGCGTACGAGAGCTTGAATCGGAGCCAACTGTTTCCGTATATCTCCCGCGTACGAGAGCCTAAGTCTTGTTAAGTGTATCTGCCGCGTACCGGAACCCGAATGACGCTCCGTGTATCTCCGTTAAAACAGGTAAACTCTCTCCCCCTCTATCCTCGTGAGACGTAATGAACGGCCAATAGGGTTATTTGGAAAGAACAAATGAAGGGATTGATGGCGCTATCTATACTGTGACGTCTGAGAGCGCTCTGACGGATGAAGTGACGTACTAGGTGAACGGCCGTGGTCGTGGGCACGGCTCACTCTCCCCCACTGCGCTGAATTTCAACCGGTGAACCAGCAACGATTGAAATTATCCATGGACGTTGGGTGTAGTATCAATTCGCTGGAACTCCATAATGCCACGGTATCCTTGCGCGGCATCAATACGGCTCCAGGTACTAGGAAATCCACATCCCCAATTCGGGTGCCTTGGCCCCCCGACGATTCTCAGCAACTTAAGTGGCCCCAGGTCACTCCCCAGTTCTTCCTGACTGCACTCCGGCAGCCCCAACTGGAGGAACTCAGTCACTCCAGAAACCGATGCCCTCTGCTCTGGATTAGATGTCCGGAGCGGCATCCCGTTAGTTACTGCAACTGATGATACTGGACCCTAAGTCCAAACTGGTTCCCATACACCAGTCGTCGCTCGTAGAACTGCAACTAGTAGAAGAAGAATAAGTAGTAACTCCAAAAGACACTTGGAGGATAAAACAGATGCCAACTGGTCCCCATAAACCAGCGGTTACTGTTTACGGCCAACCACATGAAGCCTAACAGATATGTAGAAATTCCAAAAATTTCGTGTGGATGCAAGTATGCGAGTTCCGGGAAAGCATCCTGGAAGATTCGCAAGTCGAGAAGTGAAGAGGCTCGAGTATCGCAGAATAGAACCCAGGCGTCCCCAGAATCCGTTCGGCGGCCCGGCCAATGTCGGACGAGTGCCCGCTCGTCAAGTCCTCGGTGCATGCTAATCCCACGATGATTTCGCTCTCATAGATAGCGCTCTATTAAGGTATGGTAGATTAAGAAAATTTACGGAAGTTAAAAGAGAATATAGGAAAGACTGCGCCGGATTACAAAATCTGCAAACATATAGCATACATATAGTACAGAGCATAATAGCAGTATACAGTGATCACAAATAAATAAAAAAATAACCAACACATTAAAATATACAAATAATGAGGACACACAGCAGTGCCCCCGGACTCAGGAACTCGGTACGACGTTAACAGGATAAGCTACTCTCTTCTCTCTCTTCACCAATTTTAAGTGCGAGACATGGGCACTGGGCAATTTAATTCGACTGTGACAGGGGAAAGAAATCTGGAAATGGTAAAGGGTTGGGACCATCTAAACATCAACTTCGCCGATATGGAGCGGAGCTTTCCGGGAATAATCTTACCCTAACTCTATCTCCCATCAGAAATTTATGCGGTTGACGAACGGCATTATAACGGACGGCAGTCTTTCTGCTTGCGTCCCGCAAGTTGCGAATAGCATCCCGCCATTGGGCCTCCAACTCAGTTTGCGACTTGGGTACCTCCAACTTCAATTTCCATTGTAGTTGCAGAGGATGATTTAGACTCCTGCCTAAAAACAGTTCAGCGGGGGTGGACTTTGTGGCTTCATGATACGCCGAGTTGAAACCCATCTGAAGGGCATGAAGATGTTCATCCCAGGCCAACTGGTGGTCATGATGAAAAACAATTAGGGCAGACTTCAAATTCCGATTAAATCTCTCCACCAAATTCGGCTGGGGATAATAAGGGGAAGTAGTTACATGTCTAATCCCCCACTGAAAACACATGTCGTTAAATATTTTCGACGTAAACACTGTGGCGTTATCAGTAATTATGCTCTCAGGAACACCGTGTTGGGCAAACACTTGACAATTCAAAGTCTTAATTACTAGCTTCGATGTCATTTCCCTCAGCGGGAACAGCCAGACGAATTTAGAAAAACCGTCTACCATAGTCAAAATCACCTTATTCCCATTACGGGTTCGCACCAGAGGCCCTACAAAATCAATAAATAGCCTCTGCATAGGTCTAGAATCCGTTTCCGCAGAATACAATCCAACTCGAGTGTTAGAGGGAGGCTTGGCCCTCTGACAAAGCTCACACTTAGCGACATGGTCCCGTACATATGATCTCATGTTAGGCCAAAAGAATTCTCTGGATATCCTATCAAGAGTCTTCGTTACTCCTAAGTGGACTCCCAACATGGAGTCATGAAAATAATGGGAAACCATAAATCTTAACGCCTGTGGAACAAACACTCTACTCTTCCTAGCCTTAGAAGGATGGTAGACCAGCAATCCCCTTTGTATATGAAAATTCCTAACCTTAGGGTCTTGATTATTTATTCTGGTACAAAACTCGATACACTCTTTATCGTTAGTTTGATGCTCCCGGTGGTCCTCGAAGATAGCAGGCAGCTGCCCCAAGATGTTAACCGGAATACTGGACTGTCCCTCTCGCGCTGGCTCCTCTTGGAACACTCGTGGCAAGCAATCCACGACAACGTTGTCCTTCCGGAAATATGAACGATGTTAAATTTAAAAGGGGCCAACCTGAGGATCCAACGACCAATTCGCCCCAACTGCCGAGGATGGTTTCTCAGATAGGAGAGGGCTTCACTATCGGTGTGAACAACAAATTCCTTATGCTCGAGAAAAGACCTAAATTTCTCGCATCCAAAGATGACAGCCAAACACTCCCTTTCATATATGGGATACTTATTCTCCAAAGGGGTCAACTTCCGGCTAGCGTATGCTATGGGAGCCAGTTCTCCTCCGATGTCTTGATTTAAAACAGCGGCTATAGCGAGATCACGTGCATCACATTGCAGGACAAAGGGCTTCGAGAAGTCAGGCAACCTCAAGACCGGGCGGAACATAAAGCCTTCTTGAGCCTATCAAATGCGGCCTGATGAACATCTCCCGAAACGAACACAGCGTTTTTTTCTTTTCAATTGGTTAAGTGGGTACACTATCTCTGAAAAATCTCGAATAAACTTCGCATAAAATCCTACCATGCCAACAAACCTACGTATTTGTCTAACATTGGTGGGCGTGGGGAATTGCATCACAGCCCGCACATAATCGGGATCCGTTTCAATGCCCTGGCCGGACAAGTGATGTCCTAAAAACTTTATTTTCGTGGCCCCCAAGGTGATCTTCTCTTTATTTAAGGTAATACCTGCTTGTTGAAGCCTACTAAAGACTTCTCGCAAGTGCTCCTGATGTTCTTCTCGAGATCGAGAGTAAATCAGCAAATCATCCGCATAATTAAATACGTATTGGTATTTGGTATCCCCGAACAACCGATCTATCTCTCTACTCAGTATCTAGGATCCCACCGCAATCCCCATCGGTAATTTATTAAACTCATACAATCCAAATGGTACGATAAAGGCGGTACAACGCCTACTCTCCGGAGAAAGAGGAATTTGGTAGTACGCTGAATTCAAATCAAGAACCGAAAAAACAGTAGCTCCGTGGAAATGTTGAATGGCACTCTCTAAAGTGGGCATGGGGAAAAAATCATATTTTATTTTAGCATTAAGTTTACGATAATCAACAACCATTCTAAATTTCCCATGTGACTTAGGGACCAAAAATGCAGGACTAGTGTAATTTGAGTTACTCTTCCTTATAACCCCACGCCGTAGAAGATCAGCAACTTGTTCCCTGAAGACCTGCAATTTGGGAGGGGAGCAATAATATGGCGGGGACCTAACGGGGGTACTATCTAGCAGTTCTATCTCAAATGACCTTCCCCGCATACAACCCAATCGCTCTACAAACAGCTCAGGGAATTCTTCAACAAGATGACCGTATTGACCTAAGTCCCCAACACGTGGCAAACCAGCGCCAATGGGTTCTGGGTCGGCATCCTCCGAATACACGAGGTTAACCGGAAGATTCTTACTTATGGGTTTCTCATCCCACTTCCAACTCTCTCCTGGCCTGAAGTGAAATCCATACGCCCTATCCCAAGGGAAAATCTCCATGTCAGACCTCACGATATAATCGTTTCCTAAGATTATAGGGACTTGTAAATGTTCGATAATTCTAAAAGGATGAGTCCAAGAATACTCGTTAATACGAAAATGGCACCGCACCAAGGTAGTAACAGGGACATTACTGCCATCAGCTAACTGGCATGTTTCCTTGATCGACTGCTTACTCCGTATCTTCTTCATATGATGCAAAAATGGAACGTAGTCCGCTCTAATTATGGATGCAGCAGCACCCGTGTCCAAGATAGCGGGTATAATAACCTCTCCAAATTTTACTGAGACCCAAGGCAAGATATGAGCCTGACTATGGCGTGTTCTTTTATTAACATTAAAAACCGAATTACGTGGTGTTTCTTTACGTTCGGGTTTGCTAGAATCTTGAAAATCCTTATGAGGCAAGACCCGACACTGAGCTTGAATATGACCAAACTTGCCACATCGAAAACACGTAAGAGGCCTCTTTCGTATAAAATTTTCAGGCTGACTCACAGGATTCAACAGACGCGTACCTGAACACTGTTCACGCGAACGAAAATGATATGGCAAAGATCTATCCCGTTGCCTTTCCGCTATCAAGGAATTATCTACACTTCGGCCCAACTCACGTAACTCTTCGATCGTGCGTGGCCAAGATTGAAACACGAAGTATTATCTAGTACACGGACTCATATTTTGCAAAATCAATTCTATCAATTGTGACTCAGTAGAATAATGGTTTAATATAACATTGGTCCTATATACAGAGTCGAGGAATTCCAAAAAATTCTCTTCCGGAAACTGCAATCGGCGCGATAAATAATCTCTTAACTAAGTCCTCTCGCAAACGTGAAGGAAGAAGTTCCAAAACAACTCTTTCGAGAAGGATGGGCCAAGCCCACAGAAATCGGATACCCCGTCCAAAAATCTCCAATAATAAACCACTAGTCCGCGGGATCAAACCCAATATGAACTCTCGATCCTCAACTAATCCCAAGGCATGGATTCCTATACTTTCCATTAAAAATCCCATCAATAACCTCGGATTCTTACCGTCAGTCAACCGCAAATTTCTAACCAATTCCAAATATACCTTCATATGGCACTGGTTTACATCGGAAGAAAATATTCTTCTCTCACTGCCCAATTTTCCTTTCTCTATATCCAATTGTGACATATAAGCGGGATCCATTTGTTTTTCCCCACCTAATACTAGAGTATACGGACCCTCACCTTCCGCCTGAATGGAAGGTCGTTTCTTTGGCTCAATAGGGACTAAAGATTGTGAGGCTAATCCCTGCATAGCATATTTGTCTTTAACTTCATCCTCAACTCGCAGGCGAATGTTACTCACAGTCTCCGGGTCCAACATCTTCAAATATAGGGAAAATCGAGACTGCAACTCCCGCTTCCTACCCTCCGTAGATATGCCAGCACGCTCCAGCTCCGCAATAAGGTAACCTTCGATAGGTCCCAACAGCAACCAATTTGAACACTTATACTTAAACAAAGAAATATCAAATTAATCTGAAGTAAAAAAAAATTATCAACATTTCAACAAATCCACACTATTATGAGCAATCAATCCAATGCACCTCAAAAGTGGGTTGCAAAAATGCAAACAGTTGATCGAAAACAGCCAGAAGGAATTTACAAGTGCCACAATGTCAAATCCTAAGCACCAACACAAAACATATGTAACCATTAATCACAGTAAGCCATTTATAACATTTGTAACCACGGTGAACCATTTATAAACCATACTAAACTATTTATAACCACGCTTTGCCACCATTTATAACCACGCTCTGCTACCATTTGTGGAGGGCGGCGGCGGTACGATCATCCACTCTTCCTCTTTATCTTCCTTACATTGGCTGCTTTCGCCAGGTGGAAGGATTGGATGTGCGCAGTGGAAGACTTTTAGAAATGAATAGTGTGAATTTGTAAAACAAATATAATTAACAATAATAAGTAACAATGTACATAAATAAAAAATGAAATAACAATAAATATGAAATAGGTGAGTGAAAATAGGACAAACTAATTTGAAATGATATCCCCAAGATATGTAAATCATGTAAGTATCACGAGGCTGAGGCCAACACATTTATAAGTGATTAAACAATCTAATATGGCCGACTCTCGACAATCAGTGACTAACCTATTAGCCATATGTTCATGAACCACTCTTTAAATATATATATTAACTATCTGAGTATGAATCTGAACACAACACCCAGCCGGCATATTAACTTAATACATGATCCATTCGACCATAGATACCACTCAATCTGAGTAACCAAACTATAAATACATATACACTCAATAAGAGAGAAACTCTACCCAACATAAAACATTACATGACTGATCACTATACATTACCCATTGCACATATTGCTCACATACTCTGTGCAAATTGCACTAACACAAATCTCTGCACTTTACAAAATGAACACCCAACGGAGAGAGAGAGAGAGAGGGATGGAGACAGATACACGTAATAAGTAACGGACGATAATTCCAATCTCAAGGATCGTTTAAATAGCAACAAAACTCGACGCACATGATAACAAATAGCGGTGAAGGAAACCAATAATCAAATGGAGCAGGGAATACACTAAAAACAATATGTGAGACCGTAACCGCTGCTCTATCACTCTAACAGTCTCGGAACATGAACTCACGTTTCAAATCAAATCTCATTACATAATTCCCAAATACGATTTAACTCAAACACATATATCTCACGAATATATTACTCAATGCAAATACTAAAACTTGCCCCCAAGACGTATCACTAGCAAGAGATGTTTCAAACTACCATCCACTAAAATCCCAAACACACACGACGCAATATAACTACTCCACTGATCTATCTCCAACACGCAGAAAGCCCGAGTCACGTTGTCTATATCTGCCGCGTACCAAAATCCTAAGTCTTGTTAAATGTATCTGCCGCGTACGAGAGCTTGAATCGGAGCCAACTGTTTCCGTATATCTCCCGCGTACGAGAGCCTAAGTCTTGTTAAGTGTATCTGCCGCGTACCGGAACCCGAGTGACGCTCCGTGTATCTCCGTTAAAACAGGTAAACTCTCTCCCCCTCTATCCTCGTGAGACGTAATGAACGGCCAATAGGGTTATTTGGAAAGAACAAATGAAGGGATTGATGGCGCTATCTATACTGTGACGTCTGAGAGCGCTCTGACGGATGAAGTGACGTACTAGGTGAACGGCCGTGGTCGTGGGCACGGCTCAAAGGAGAGTTGTTGACTTAAATCTTTTATAAAACGGGATATAATTAAAATAAACCAGATGTGAAAGGTAATATGAACGTGTGTAGCTAATTTTCGCAAATGAATAAATACATAAATAAGTACATAAATAAATAAATCAATCAATAAATAAATAAATCTATAAATCAATAAATACATAAATAAATAAGTATATAAGTAAATAAATAAATAAGTAAATAAATAAGCAAATAAATAAATAAATAAACAAATAAATGAATAAATAAATAAACAAATAAAAATGTTTTACAGAAGTACACTATTGAGTATTCCGCTGTTTCCTGGAGCTTAACACCTGCAGCGTTTCTTAACTTAATACAGGCTAAATAGATATTAATTCAAGGGTCACACATTCTGTTTGGGTCGTTCTAAACAGTTCAGTCATTACTCTGTGGTGTAGTCAGTAGTGTGTAAAACTGTCTTTACTTTTTGTCATGTGAGATGAATTCATAGGACGTACCGATTGACGAGCAGTATTAACTTTAAGAGTTAACAGCCAGAGAATAAATGGTTTATTGTGGTAAAATAATAAATGTTACGGTGTGGGATTGTCTCGAGCAAGTCCCAGAGAAAAGTCACATACATCTACAATCTTCTTCCTCTTTTGTATGAATTTGTCAGAGAAGAAATAAAGATTAAGAAAAGGAAGAGAGAAAAATATGAAAAAGAATGTAACAGATATGAGGCAGTTAGTGTCATAACTCACAGTTTCCAAAAATTGAAAAATTGAGATACCGTTATATTCCCATGCGGTTATCTACGTATAACACGATTCAGAAGTTAATTTTCCACATTTCTTACATAACTCTTGTGTAAACAGGCGACAAACTTCCCGGTTTCTTTCAAAAGTCTCATGATCCACTGGATCTTGTGAGTCATGTTGCATAGCGCTTCTCGACCAATCACCGAAGAGTATTTTCCTCCCGCTTCTCCACTTCTTCTTGTGTAGAATAGAGTTGTGGATGAGTATCTTGCTTGTGCCTTGTTACTTTTATAAATATGAATTTAGCGGCTATATTTGAGCATTTTGTAAGCGTAATATTATGGAAGTGCAAGTATTACCAGTTGGAGAGAGAGAGGACGACCACGGAAATATATAGCAGCTCCAGAAATAACGAAAAGAAACCAGGCCAAATTAGCAAGGTTAATATTCTTTTCTCATTCTGCTTGGCTCCTACTGATGCATTGGTAAATTAAGCAGGGCCGAGTGTTTCATCACAATTATAATATATTCAAGTTCTACATGTATGTCATTGATGGTGCCGTGAATAATAATCAATTGAACAATACTGAACATATGTGCGAATTCATGAAAGCAGATATTAATCTTGTGATATAAAGGAACGTAGTAACGAAAGTTCGAGTTTTGATAAAATTTATAATCAGTATTTCTTTTGTAGGTTGTAAATTGAGGGGTCGACTCAAATAAGGGGAGAACCCTCTTCTCTAAGGAAATTTTATTTTTTTCTCGTCTCTAGAATGTTGTGCCATAATTTCAATACCTTTGGCAATAGCTTAGCCCACTGGAATTTAAATTTCCACCATAAATTCTCACACTGTTCTGAGAATACCTAATTTCCCTATTCCAATATTTGTGACTTATCCTTCTTTCTGACTGGACCCCTCAATTTATATTGTACTATATTATTTTGTAAAATGTACTCACCTGAAGAATTTACTAATTAGAAACCTATTATTTTACTTTGAATTTAAAAATATGCTTGAGGTATTGTTCTTGTGTAATATTTTAATTTGTTACTGTCAAATCCCACATGATCCCATCTAGTCACTTTCTAAACTGACATGTTCCAAACGGAGCACTCTCAGAACACTCATGATCCAAAGGTCATTGTCAAAACTCTATGCGTATGGAGGGAGATTCGTGGAAACATATTGCGACAAGTAGTATTCGCAACCGGAAATGCCACTGCATTACATTGTTATGTGGGCACATTAGCCCTCACCGATTTTCATTCTAGAGCTGATGTGATTTTCGTGGATGCTACCAAATTCTCGACAAACGCACGATCCGCCCATCTTAACGTTTGCAAAAACAGTCCGTTTTGCTAGTGATTACACATCCTACATCTATTATCCCATTTCACTGGACTTTCTGCAGGGTTAAATTTAGAAAGCGTTGTCATAAAGATGTGTTTTACACAAAAAGAATGGAGTCTACAGGATCTTTTATTGAGATTAAAGTTTATTTTACTGTGTGTTCTGAATTTTTAAGACTGTACACTGTTCAGTTTACCCTGATCATTTCAACAAAACATGCATGCTCATTTCGACACTATACATACATAATGGACTTATGTGGCCTTCTGTTACACGTGGTGTAATAGTTACCGAGATTATGCAGTGTCTGTGCACATAAATTCACTTCCTTTCTTGTTTTACTAATCGCCTTCACTGTATTCCCCTAAATCAGAAGTGCTCAAAGCGGGCATTTTACACTCTGGGCGCCCGGTACACTAGGCGGGCGTGCGCTAGAAACCTGTTGTACATGTAAACAGACAGTGTCGCGCGCTCAAACCTAGCGTAACCAAGCATTAACATCGCTGACGGTTTGTAAAATGGATAGGCCTATTGATAAGGTACCAGTATTCCATTATTTGTTCATTCATTCATACATTCATTCCTTTACTTCTTTATTACTCAGTTACTTATTTAGTTACCGCATTTCTTTCTTTCTTTATTTCTTTATTTACAGGGCTTTCATTTCCAAACTTCCCAATCTAAATAACTAATTATTTACATTAAATTCAATTTAAACAAAAAGCGCATCAATTTAGATATTGATGGAAGATATTGAGGCTTAATTGCATTTCAGATTTCACTCCCAACCCCCAGCCACCCCACTTTGAAATTTCAAATGGCACCCCTATATTTTTATACTTCAATATGAAAGGGCATTAGATTACTATGTAGTTTAATTTTGTTACGCCAAATTTGGTAACACTCTTGACTGTTCATTTATATATTTTTTTATTTTAGTAGGTTATTTTAAGACGCTTTATCAACATCTTAGGTTATTTAGCGTTTGAATGATATGAAGGTGATAATGCCGGTAAATGAGTCCGGGGTCCAGCACCGAAAGTTACTCAGCATTTGCTCATGTTGAGTTGAAAGAAAATCGCAGAAAAAACCTCAACCAGGTAACTTGTCCCGACCGGGATTCGAACCCGTGCCACCTGGATTCGCGGGCAGACGCGCTAACCGTTACTCCACAGACGTGGACCTGTTCCCTTATACTACGCTAGGTAGCGCACATCAGGTGAAGTCGCTAGGTTCGAGCCTTGCTGGTTTCTTATTACACCGGTAGGTAGCGAACTTCAGGTTGTTATTAACTTCGAGATTATTTGTGTTTCTTCATTGGGTTTGAGGCTATACCTGTTTTTTTAACTCGGGACATGACACTAGCGTTGCGATCGAAAAAACAACTAAATGTCAGGTAGCGTGGTAGGCCCATTGATATGGTAACAACGGCTGCGTTGCCAAAGTTACAGTTCCCACGTGAGGAGTGCTTAATATCTCTCTTGGCGACATTTATTGTATACACAATGTTAGCATTGGTACGTTTCGTCTTTGATTCTCCATCGATTTTTGTATTGTTTTTTTTTTTTACTTTCGCGTCAATTCTCAATTAATATTTTAACGTCAGCCATCTAACGTCAATTGCTTGCTTCCATCAGCTGACAGCATAGTAGTCCACATTGGCAACATAGCGCTGTAGTTTCAAGCTCGGCCGTTTAACTGTCTTTAAAAAAAACAGGTATAGGTATCCAACTGGCTCATTTTAAACGTAACGTATTTTTTTTCTATCTTCCATTCCTCTTGCTGCGGCGAGAAGAACCAATTAGATACCGAGTCGACCTGTCATCGAGAGTTGAGTAGTCGGCTGGAATTCAGAAGTGTGTACGAGTAGAGCACTGGGTAACAGTGCAGTCGTCGGGCAGAATGCAGTAGCCAGTACGAGTGGAGCACAGAGTGCAATCGTCGGGCAGAATGCAGTAGTGAGAACGAGTGGAGCACTCGATAAGAGTGCAGCCGTCGGGCACAATGCAGTAGCGAGTACGAGTGGAGCACTGGATAAGAGTGCAGCCGTCGTGCAGAATACAGTAACGACTACGAGTGAAGCACTGGATAAGTGTGCAATCGTTGGCAGTAGTGAGTATAAGTGGAGCACTGGATAAGAGTGCTGTCGTCGGGCAGATTGCAGTAGCGATTACGAGTGGATCACTGGGTAAGTGTGCAATCGTTGGGCAGAATACAGTATCGAGTATAAGTGGAGCACTGGATAAAAGTGTAGTCGTCGGGCAGATTGCAGTAGCGAGTAGGAGTGGAGTACTGGGTATGCAATCGTCAGGCAGAATACAGTAGCGAGTATGAGTGGAGCACTGGATAAGAGTGCAGTCGTCGGGCAGATTGCAGTAGCGAGTACGAGTGGAACACTGAATAAGTGTGCAATCGTCGGGCAGAATACCGTAGCGAGTATAAGTGGAGAACTGGATAAGAGTGCAGTCATCGGGCAGAATGCAGAAGCGAGTACGAGTGAAGCACTGGATAAGAGTGCAATCGTCGGGCAGAATGCTGTAGCGAGTACGAGTGGAGCACTGGATAAGTGTGCAATCGTCGGGCAGAATGCAGCAGCGAGTAAAAGTGGAGCACTAGGTAAGAGTACGGTCGCGGGCAGAATGCAGTAGCGAGTACGAGTGGAGTACTGGATAAGAGTACATTCGTCGGGCAGAATACAGTAGCGAGTACGAGTGGAGCACTAGAAGATAAGAGTGCAGTCGTCGGCCAAAATGCAGTGGCAAGTACGAGTGGAGTACTAGATAAGAGTGTAGTCGTAGGGCAAAATGCACTACCGAGTACGAGTGGAGCACTGGATAAGAGTGCTGTCGTCAGGCAGAATACAGTAGCGAGTACAGTGGAGCACTAGAAGATAAGATGCAGTCGTCGGGCAAAATGCAGTAGCGAGTACGAGTGGAGTATTAGATAAGAGTGTAGTCGTAGGGCAAAATGCACTACCGAGTACAGTGGAGCACTGGATAAGAGTGCAGTCGTCGGGCAGAATGCAGTAGCGAGGACGAGTGGACACTAGAAGATAAGAGTGCAGTCGTCGACCAAAATGCAGTATCGAATACGAGTGGAGTACTAGATAAGAGTGCAGTCGTCGGGCAAAATGCAGTAGCGAGTACGAGTGGAGCACTAGGTAAGAGTGCAATCGTCGCGCAGAATGCAGTAGCGAGTGGTAGACTACAGTTCAACAGTGCAGAGTTCGAGTGCACTTGTGAGTCCGAGTGCAGTCGTCAGTGTGAGTGGGATGCATTGGCGGACGTTGGAGAGTACAGTTAGACAGTGGAGATATCGCGGTGCATTGCCAGACATCTGAGAATTCAGATCGGAACGTCGCGTGTGATACACGGCTATCAACGGGCATTGCTAGACTTGG
Organism: Periplaneta americana; assembly: GCF_040183065.1. Lineage (NCBI taxonomy): Eukaryota > Metazoa > Arthropoda > Insecta > Blattodea > Blattidae > Periplaneta > Periplaneta americana. The sequence continues at coordinate 81,747,675 of NC_091122.1, read as the reverse complement.
TTTGTGATATATTGCTACTAGAAATCGTCAGGAAATATCTCCTGACAGGGGAGCTTTCAGCCACTGGCGCCGTACTGGCGTTATTGGTGCTATCGTACGATCTTCGAGAAGCTGCATCGGGATTCGAACGCATATCCGACAGGGCGCCCGGCAGACGAAACGTTGGTCGCTTAGGTGTGGCGGTGAGAGGAGCGTCTGCAGCCGAGAGAGGGCAGACGGACGGTGTACTACGACGCGGCGAGGGGAGGTTGCGCGCGCATCTGGTGCTTGCGGAGAGAAGAAAGGGGAAAGAGCGACCGCGGCAGAAAGGAGAGAAATCCAGATTATTCGAGAGTGGAATCTTCCGGAAATTTCCTGCAACTATGGTTTAGTTATAAAAGAAGAAACGCGGGTGAGCAGTAGAACAGTCAGTCAGTAAGTCAGTCAGTGTTGTTATAGTCAGCTAGCCTTGTGTACCGGAGTTCGACTTGAGTGTGTGTCCGCAACTGTGTGAGCATTCGAAGACCTGAGTCCGAGTGCAGTGGACCGCAGTTGGAGAGACCTGAGTTCGAAGTTCAGTGGGCTGTCTCTAAGTTCTGGGGTTCGAGATACTGTGAACTCGAGTGACTGAGCTAGAAGAGCTTACTAGCCAAGGCAAACGAACTGAGAACTGACAGTTCTGATTTGTAAATAGTGCTTTGTGTATATTAATTAAAATTAACAGTTCATTGTTGTTCTCAATAATCCAAGTAAATTGTCATTGTCGTCTGTGGAGTGCAATACTGTGTTGCAGTGTGGAGAGCAAATCCTATTGTTGAGATAATAAAATTACATTGTTGTTTTGTAAATAAAATTTATACTGGTGTCAGAAGTGGGATATTATCGACATAATGGAGAACCTACAGCTGATCCTCCAAGCCATCGCGGAACTGAAAAACGACTTAAGTGCAGTAAAAGCAGAAATGAAGAACGATATCAGTGAGGTGAAGATTGATACAAGTGAAGTGAAAACGGAGATGAAAATTGACGTAAGTGAAGTGAAAACGGAGATGAAAAGTGACATAAGTGAAGTGAAAACGGAGATGAAAAGTGACATAAGCGGAGTGAAAGAAGACGTCACTACTCAAATTGGAAGCGTTTCGGCCCACGTAGATGGAATTGTCGCCATCGTGAGAGACGAACTTAAGGCCGAATGGATAAACTAAGCCATCATTTTACAACTATAAACGAGACAGTAGCCGAGTTGAGACGGGATGTAGACCATTTCGACGGCAAAATCGCAAAATCAACGATCTCGAGCGCCGTCAAGAGCAGACGAGCGAGTTGCTGGACAAGACGAGTGAGATAATGGACAAACATGCTGAAGAAAACAAGCACATCCTTTTGTTGGCGGATCGCCAGGCTAGAGAACAGAAACAGATAGTTGCCGAGGAGGTTCGACGGGCCATGCAAGAAGCGGCAACGGATTTGAGAACTCCATATAGTGGTCCTGCGAAGCCATCACCTTCAGCCAGACGTTCGAACGTCAAGATGCCGAAGTTCTACGAGACGACGTCTTGGGCGATTTTTCGTCGCCAGTTCGAGGCTACAGCGGCACATAATGGGTGGACGCCAGCGGAGAAGACTACTCAGCTGCTGACCGCACTTCAAGGACAGGCGTCGGAGATTCTTCACAGCGTTCCAGAAAACGGGACAGCCGCTGAGATAATGGCGGCCTTGGAGGGACGTTATGATGACCATCAACTTGCGGCAGCATTTAGGACCCAACTAAAGACGAGGGTCCAACAGTCAGGCGAGTCCCTACAAGAATTTGCAATGGCGGTGGAACAACTGGCCCATAAGGCCCTCAGGGGCCTACCGACTTCATCGCTGGAGATGCGGCCTACACCTTCGGCAGCGGAATTCGAGATCCCGAAATTAGACAACAGCTAGCTACTCTTGGCAGAGCATCGCACCATCAACGCAGCTCTCACGGCGGCCCTCAGGATGGAGGCAGCAAAGTTGACGGCGAACGTCTCGACGTCGCACCGGATTAGGAGCGTCGCGACGGCCGACGTCGAGGAGCGTCAACCGAAATCACCCGAGCGACGAAGACGAGGAGTGCCCACCTGCTGGTCCTGCGGCGAACCTGGACACCTGAGGAGAGACTGTGACCGATATGGTCACAAACAGGAAAACTAAAAGGTGCCGATGCGATGAGAGGCACGTCGGCGCCGTCATCACCATCCCCTCGGCTGATCTTGAAGATGGTTAACAGAAGATGCGACGATGGGCTGATTGCTGACGGATGGATAAGAGGCCGCCCATGCAGAGTACTGGTAGACACCGGGGTGTCGCTCACCATCGCCAGACCGAAAGTCGTGCGTGGCCTACCTGGGAGGACGCCGCTGCGCCGATATGAACTACGTACTGCCTCAGGCGAGAACCTGTCCATCCAAAAAGAGGTTTTCCTGGATCTGATATTGGGAAAGAAGAGATTGGAGATGTGGGTGTTCGTCGCCAACATCATTGAAGACGTCATCCTGGGACTCGACGCCATGCGGATTTTCGATCCAACGGTTGACTTCCGGCGCCGTATCCTCCGTTTTGGTCAGGATTAAGTGTTCCTGAGGGATGTCGAAGACCATCCCATGACCAGCAGACTCACCTTGGAGATCATGTGACAATCCCGGCAGGCTGCGAGATGGTGGTGACGGCAAGACTGGACGGACAACCTAAGCGAAACCTGCTCCTCGATTCGCAAACAACTCCGATAGATGGGGTTTATGTGGCCAGATCCCTACTCCCGAATCAGAAGGTGGTACCGGTGAGGGTCCTGAATGTCACCAATCGGGACAAAGAGGTGCCTAGTGCAACTGTACCAGGTAGCGTCGAGCCGCTGGTGTCTATGACGTCTCTAGCAGATAACGAGGAGTGTCACCGACCACGTCCAGATCTAGACCCATCACTGAAAGAGCTGGCTCGAGAATTGGCGGGGAATTTAAGCAAAGGAGAAAGAAGACAAGTCCACGATCTACTGACAGAATTTTAAGACGTGTTCAGTCTGTCCGAAAACGACTACAGGAGAACGGAGAAATTTCAGCATCGCATCGACACCGGAAATGCTCGCCCAATCAAATAACCTCCTCGACGCGTCCCTCTAGCTAAACAGAGGGAGATTGACAGCCAACTGGAGGGCATGAAAGCAAGGGTGGTCATCGAGGAATCCGACAGCCCTTGGTCATCACCTGTGGTGCTGGTGAAGAAGAAGAATGGGGACCTGCGTTTTTGCGTGGACTACAGAAGACTGAATGACGTCACGAAGAAGGACTGCTTTCCCCTTCCACGAATTGACGACACCTTGGACACCCTGGCAGGAGCAGAGTGGTTCTCGACGTTGGATCTCAAGTCAGGATACTGGCAGGTGGCGCTACATCCGGAGGACAAGGAGAAAACGGCATTCTCTACAGGCCAGGGACTATGGCAGTTCACCGTTATGCCGTTCGGCCTCTGCAACGCCCCGGCTACATTCCAGAGACTAATGGAGTCCGTAATGAGAGGCCACATATACGATACCTGTTTGCTGTACCTTGATGACGTCGTCGTTGTCGGCAAGACATTCGGCGAACAACTGTCGAACCTGAGGAAAGTGTTCGAAAGACTACGACAAGCCAGGCTGAAGTTGAACCCGAAGAAATGTCATCTATTCCAGAAGAAAGTCAGCTACCTGGGGCACATAGTAGGGACCAACGGATTGGCCACGGCCCCGGAGAAGCTACAAGCCGTCAGAGGATGGCCGAGACCGAGGGACAAGCAGGTGTTGCGCCGCTTTCTCGGCCTCTGCACTTATTACAGAAGATTCGTAGCTGGGTACGCCAACATCGCTAAGCCTCTAACCCAGCTGACCGAGGAGAAACGACAATTCCAATGGACGGACGAAGCGGAGTCACCCTTCCACTCACTGAAAGAGGCGCTCTGCACTGCTCCTGTACTGGGATACCCCAACCCTGGAAGGAAGTTCACACTCGACACGGACGCTAGCAACGTAGATATCGGCGGAGTACTCTCTCAGGAACAGGACGGGCAAGAGAGGGTGATTGCCTACTTCAGCCGAACATTGTCCAAGGTTGAGAGAAACTACTGTGTGACACGTAGAGAACTTCTTGCCATTGTGGAAGCCCTGAAGCATTTCCACAAATATTTGTATGGCCAGGAATTCCATCTGAGGACAGACCATTCTGCACTCACCTGGCTGTTGGGCTTCAAGAATCTGGAGGGGCAGACCGCCCGTTGTGTTCAACGTCTGCAAGAGTACAACTTCACCTCTGAACACCGAAAAGGGAAGAAACATTCCAACGCTGATGCCCTATCACGACGCCCGTGCCCGGATGGCTGCAAACACTGCCTGAAAGTAGAAGAGCGAGATGGCGGCTACGCAGTCCGAGCAATTGCCGCCCAGCCGAGCCCAGGATGGGATAGCGCCGCCTTAAGGAGGGAGCAGCTGGAGGACCCAAACATTGGACAGCTACTGCGTGATGTGGAGTCCGGTCAGAGACCAGTGTGGGCCGATATCGCCAACCGTAGAACCACTTACAAGAGCTCAGTAGCTCTTGTAAGTGGGAATCCTTCACTGTCAAGGACGGTATCCTGAAGAGGATTTGGGAGTCGGCCGATGGAAAGACCGGCATAGAACAACTCATCCTGCCCCCAGGAGCAAGGTGAAGGGAGTGCCGGAGGAGACTCATGCTGGAGTGACTGGAGGCCACCTGGGAGTCAACAAGACACTGGACAAGCTAAGGCAGAGGTTCTACTGGCTGCATCAGAGAACCGACACAGAACAGTGGTTCCGAAGATGCGACATCTGTGCAGCCAGTCGCGGACCAAGGACACGCAGCAGGGGAGCCATGCAGCAGTACAACGTGGGAGCTCCTTTCGAGAAGATCGCCATCGACGTTGCTGGACCGTTCCCGGTCACGGATCGCGGGAACCGTTACCTGCTAGTCGCCATGGATTACTTCACAAAATGGCCAGAGGTGTACGCGATTCCCAACCAAGAGGCTTCGACGGTGGCCGACGCGCTGCTTGACAACTTCATCTGCCGATTCGGGGTGCCTCGGGAATTGCATAGCGATCAGGGGCGCAACTTCGAATCCAACCTAATGGGAGAATTGCTCGACCGTCTGGCGGTGCATAAAACCAGGACCACTCCCCTCCATCCACAGTCCGACGGTATGGTGGAACGCTACATCAAAACCGTGGAAGAGCACCTGCGGAAGGTGGTGTCCAACCGTCAACGAGACTGGGATTCCAGAGTCCCACTGTTCCTCTTGGCCTACAGAGCTTCGGTCCACGATACAACAGGGATGACACCGGCAAACATGGTCTTCGGGAGAGAGCTGCGACTGCCCTGTGATCTGCTGTTTGGCACGCCACCCAGCGCCGACCAGCCAGCGATTGACTATGTGTCGGAACTAACCGAGAAGTTGAATGGAGTTCACCAACTGGCCAGAGAGCACCTCAAGATGGCCAGCGACAGGATGAAGGTGCGCTACGACAGATTAGCCAACTCTGCAGGATTCCAGGAGGGCGACCTGGTGTGGCTGTATCGACCTACCAGGACCAAGGGAAAATCACCGAAGCTGCAGCGTGCCTGGGATGGACCATACCGCGTGGTAACTCGGATCAACGACGTGATGTACCACATCCAGCGACAGCCCCGAGGGAAGATGATGGTGGTGCATCTGGACCGATGAGCAGCCTACCAAGGGACTGCCCGGGACGAGCAGCCCTAAGGAGGGAGCAATGTGACAGCTGCGTCGGTATTCGAATGCATGCCCGACAGGGCGCCCGGCAGACGAAACGTTGGTCGCTTAGGTGTGGCGGCGAGATGAGCGTCTCCAGCCGAGAGAGGGCAGACGGACGGTGTACTACGACGCGGCGAGGAGAGGTTGCGCGCGCATCTGGTGCTTGCGGAGAGAAGAAAGGAGAAAGAGCGACCGCGGCAGAAAGGAGAGAAATCCAGATTATTCGAGAGTGGAATCTTCCGGAAATTTCCCGCAACTATGGTTTAGTTATAAAAGAAGAAACGCGGGTGAGCAGTGTAACAGTCAGTCAGTAAGTCAGTCAGTGTTGTTATAGTCAGCTAGCCTTGTGTACCGGAGTTCGACTTGAGTGTGTATCCGCAACTGTGTGAGCATCCGAAGACCTGAGTCCGAGTGCAGTGGACCGCAGTTGGAGGGACCTGAGTTCGAAGTTCAGTGGACTGTCTCTAAGGTCTGGGGTTCGAGATACTGTGAACTCGAGTGATTGAGCTAGAAGAGCTTACTAGCCAAGGCAAACGAACTGAGAACTGACAGTTCTGATTTGTAAATAGTGCTTTGTGTATATTAGTTAAAATTACAGTTCATTGTTGTTCTCAATAATCCAAGTAAATTTTCATTGTCGTCTGTGGAGTGCAATAACGAATACTGTGTTGCTGTGTGGAGAGCAAATCCTAATGTTGAGATAATAAAATTACATTGTTGTTTTGTAAATAAAATTTACAACATATATATATATATATATATATATATATATATATATATATATATAAAATTCATAATATCGACCTCAGAACCGTAATTTCTTTTCGAAAGACCTGCATTGAATTGTATTCTTAATTGCTTTGGTTATGGTTACAAATACTACTGTTGCTGCAGCTGCTACTACAACTACAAATATTATTGTCATAAACGTAAGCTTCTTATATCATTATTAAACATTCCAAATATAATCTAAATGAATGTTAAGTTGTACTGTTTCTGACAATGCATTGCATTACCGTAGTACCAAATAAATGCCGTAGCTCAGCTGGAAGAACGTCGGAATTTAGATGCCAACGCGTCAGGTTCAAATCCTCGTTATTCCATTTCATTTTATTTTGTTACAGGATAGTGTAATCTAATAATATAAGAAGAAAAAGTAACACTAGTATTATGCAGCTGTACTGTTTCGAACCTAACATTAAATTTATATTATTTAAAGAACAATAACAAAATATAAATCATAACTTTAATATTATTTGTATCACTAAATAACGATAACAGAATACAAATGATAACTTGAATATTGTTTATATCGCTAATGAACGATAACAAAATAAAATGATAACTTGAGCAAGGCTCGAACTCACAACCTTCGAATCGTTAAGCGAACACTCTCCCACTACTCTACGAGACACAAATGTCAAATGACGGTGTTTAACCGTAGTCCTAAAATTGCTTCAAGTGCGCATTTACAAGCGCATGCATTATGTAACATCACCATGACCCGAAGTGGACTTCGCTGTTCACGAATGCGGTCACTTTTTTTGACATGTGTACATATCAGCCAGAAACTCGGGGGATCCTGGGGAAAATTGGTGTGGATTGGAAAGAGAGGAGGCTGTTCAGTAATATTTATATGAAACAACGAGTCAAATCAGATAGGAGAAGAAATGTGAGAGCGGAGAGCAGTACGACATCTACCCTGTTCAACACCTACTTGAGGATTTAATGAAGAACTGTTTTCAGAATGTATGAGGGGTGATAGTAGGAGGAAGAAAAAGTGCGTAAGATTTTCTGATGATATGCCGTTCTTAGCAGAAGAGATGACATTGAGGGATATGTTACTGGACCTAAATGACAGCTGTGAGCAGTATAGAATGAAAATAAATGCAAATAAGACGAAGACCATGAAGAAAAATAAAAAGATAAACGTGCTAATTCGAAATGAGTCAGTACAACAAGTGAACAGTGTATGCCTACTATAAGCTATAACATGAGCTAGGTATATGGATCGTATGAGGACACTAAAAGGAATGCAGAAAATTGGAAAGATTGGAGAATGCTGGGTGTGCATTGAAAGATCTGCCCTTGAGCAGAAATTATTATTGTTGTTATTATTATTATTATTATTATTATTATTATTATTATTATTATTATTATTATTCAATAAACGTGCGAATTCGAAATGAGACAGTAGAGCAAGTGGACACCTTCAATTAATAATACTTGGAGTATACTATAAGTACTAGCATGAGCTGCTGCCAGGAACTCAAAAGGAGGATAAGCAATGGCAGAGGAAGCTTTTAATGAAAAAGGAGTATATTCTACTGACTTGGAAAAAGAACAAGTAAGAATCTAATGAAATGCTCTCTGTGCAATATAGCATTTTATGGGACATTACAATAACGTGAAGAGAAACGACTGAAAGCATTTGGAATGTGGATATGTACAGACAACATAAGAAACAAAACTGTGTTAGAAAGAGGGGTGAAGAAAGAATAATGATGAAAAAGAAATTAGCTGAGTCACAAGCTGAGAAGAAATTGTCTACTGAAGGATCACTGGAATAAATGGTGAACGGGAGATAGATAATTTTAAGATACAGTATTTGGATCGTAAAGGGTGGCTAAGAGGAAGGCGGATGAGAGGAAAGATTGGAGGATCCTAATGAAGGACCTGCCCTTGGGGAGGAAACTATGAATGAGTGAATTAACTTATTATTATTATTATTATTATTATTATTATTATTATTATTATTATTATTATTATCTCACACGTTCACTTACACGTATTCATCAAATGTTCACTGAAGGGCGGACTGTGACCAAAAGTTTGTGGCCACCGCGGTCACCAGATTTGTAGACATGTGACTTTTATTTATGGAGGTACCGGTACTTGAAAGAGAAAGTGTACGAGCAGAATTCCCACACTATTGATGAACTGAAGGATAACATCAGGAATAGTATTCGCACTATCACCCGTGACTAATTGGCACGTGTCTATATGAACCTGATAAGACGTGCACAGAAGTGTTTTGATGTTGGTGGAGGGCACTTTCAACTTCTATTGTGAAGATTAGTACACATTCATTTATCCATTTTATTGCATTTCTTGAAAAAAAAAACGTGTTATAAATCAAATGAGATGAGACTGGCCGGTTTTATCTGCCCAATCCGGTATAATTCGAGGTTGAATCCACACATTTCAGACTTAATAACGGGCATAATAACCACTGGTTCACTGAGGACGACTACTTTGCAGTTTACTTTATGATAATTTTAACTTTGTTAGAATGACGGACAAAAATTCGAATTAATGCTCTCTCCACAACAACGCAAGTCGACGCATATAAAAAGAAAACAAGAGATGCCGTTATTACAGTTAGAGACATCCCCATTCCACTCAACCGCCTGAAGGCAGCTCAACTTTCACAGTGATTTTTACAATAAACGGTAACAGTATGTGTGAGAGAAGGGTTGCCTTTTGATCAGTGATGTTTACAGTAGGCGGTAAGGGGTGAGTGCCTCCAGTACTTCCAGGAACTAAGGACGTTATGTTTTGTCCACAACTGTATTCTGCAGCATCCCCTCAATATCCTCCCAGATACGGGTCACCTATGTACCAAATGACTGTCTGAGAAAATGATGAAGGGCTGGTGAGATTATTACTCCGGGCAGATTCGTGAGAATATTGCTCTGAATCACGAAATTAAAATCGTCAGCGCTCCCTCGGTCTCGCATATCCTAATCGCCTACGCGGTATTTCAGTTAAACGCCACATTCATAGCCTGTCCGCGTTCATTTGGCATCCGATAGGTTGATATTCAGGATCCATTCTCGGTTTCGTCATCATGATTATGAAATACCGCCATGGTAAATGAGTGGAAGGTGTTTAAAGAGAACAAAGGATTGTCCATTAAACTTCGCATCTAAGTAACTTTTTAAATGTTCAGGATTTTTCATTCAATACTGTAACTTAAGCAAAATTATCCATGACCCTCTACGAAAAATGTACGAAGGAAACAGCATGTTTAATGAACTTATGCCCAATTTTAATATAAGATTCAAGACATAATAATTAATGTTATGAAAACCCGAAAACATTGTTTAAACATTTACGTAGTTTGACGACAATATTATCTTTGCCTACATAAAAAACAATGAATATTAATTAAACTTAAGGGGTTAGGTACAGCTTATAGCAGTAAATTCTTGGAAATACTCAACATTTTTTCCCCTCCATTACTGTATCTTGTACAATAATGAAAATTAGTATGTGTAAAACACTGTCCTTCTGCTATATGAAAAAAAAATTGTACGATTAAAAAAAAAATATATATATATATATATTTTTTTTTTTTCAAAATTCAAAGTGGTGGCAGTTCACTGTGCAGTGATGGAGCGTTTCCCTCATAACTCAAAAACTATCCAAAATTCTGGGATGAATTTTTTTTGTGTGTGTTTATGCATGTCATATCTACAATACTGTGCAAAATCACTTCTCTACTTTTGATAGATTGTCTGATAAAAAATAAATTCATTTTAAAAAATGGTCAAATATTATTCTCTTCTAACACAAAATAAAAAAAAAAACATATTATTTCTTAAGGAATGTATATGTATATATATATATATATATATATATATATATATTTATAGTTATATATTGTAAACATGAGTTTCAGCAATAAAATAAAAGAGAGAGAACATGAAAAAGTTGACAAGTTTATGAATTATGAGGGAAACACTTCATCACTGCACAGTGAACTGCCACCATTTTGAATTTTGAAAAAAAAAAAATATATATATATATATAAATAATTTTTTAAGTCGTAGAATTATTTTTAATACAGCAGAAGGACCGTGTTTTATACACTCAAATTTTCATTATTGTACACGATACAGTAATGGAGGAAAAAAATGTTGAATATTTACAAATATATTACTGCTGTAAGCTGTACCTAACCCCTTAAATTAATAATGCGCCTTCATGACTTGTAAAGGGGATGCCTATACCTTTCTCGTTGAAGTAATTTTTAAGCGTTAACCTATATTTTCTATGTTATATTGGATATTAAATTAATACATAAATCATCACAATATTATCATCTTTCGAAATTTGGACTACCTGCAAACCGTTCCGTATACACTAATGGTCTTAGTAATAAAATTGGTTGAACGTCTTTGCTATGTTTACGTCTGACAGTGAAGAATAGACAAGACCAAGGCATAGAACAGAGCTTGTTTTTGTTTATAGTTTGTTCTGAATGTAAGCGGGAATGTACAGCATACGGGCTATTCCATATGAAATCGATCAGTAAAAAAACCTCGCACTTTTTATACTCTAATTTTTTCCCTGTTTATACAAGGTGCTGAGGAGAGTGCATTTTCAAAAATATACTATCGAAAGTCAAACGGTTTTCGTATTATTTAGCGACAAATTTGGCGTATTTTATAAAAACAAGCCTCTTTCAGCGCTCAGAACTCTGGAACCATTTACTGCAGAACATTGAACGAGAGCTCATTTTGAAGCTGCCATTTGGTAGGTTATGTTAAGAAGTAATCCTTATTTTTATTGTACATAGAGAGACAGACAAGCTGATTTTACTTACTTTTAGGCTTTTTGCTAATTTGTAAAAATGTAAAAAAATATTGAGAAAAAATCTTGCATTATTAAGAGGGATTCGGCATTGTTTGCTTCGGCAATAAGTTTCGAGAGTATTAAATAAATTATTTTCACACGCCTAGACTTGAACGGCGCAGTACCGCACGCACTGGCCGAGAGCTGAAGATAAGATAGCGTTGGGCATCATTGTACTCCTGTGTTTATGAAAACCTGTGATATAGCTAGCACAGTTATGACTGCTAGACGACACATCACGTGTTTATGTCTCCTGGCCTTGCTTACCTCGGCTAGCTCCCGCCTCACAGTCAGCTGGTTCACGCGCGTACTATTTATTTTCTTTACTTGATATTTTCAATACTTTCTTATCAACGTGCCATCAGTAAAAAATATGTGTTTATTTGTACTTTCAATGCGGAATCTAACTATATATTTTTAAAATATTTGTTTCCTTGGCAAAGGCGTCTTAATGAAGAAAAATCTAAATTTCTCCATTTCCATAAAAAGTAAGAAAATCTGTTTATATGTCAATATAGACTTTAATTTCTCAGCATCAAAATAAACCATGATTTTGATCATTCGATGAAAGGGTTTCGGAGCTACTACAGTTTAAAGTTGCGAATTTTATGAAAATACGATAAATTTAAATATTTTTAATTTAAACACTATGAAGTTCTGATGCCTCAAACTTTGCACAAAGCATTGTATCACAGTTCTCTACGTACAAAAAAAGTTTTATTTCATTTAGAAATTGTAAGGTCAATTTTCTCTATATTTCGGTCGATTTGAGATGGAATAGCTCATATTATTCCGACAAGCGAAGCAACTTCAGTGAACTTGGTCCTTCTTATCTCATCAGTCTGTGAGTGAGCTTAGCAGTGAGTAGTTTAGTTGAACCAGGTTGGACGTACACCTTCGTGCAAGAGGACGAAGAAGATATAATACGAGTACAATGCCTTATTTGATAGTTTTAACTTTCATTATGGGGTCATCGAAAACAGCTTAAGTTTATGTCCTGTCCTTTACCAATCTCTACGTAGATTCTTCGTCCAACAGTGCATATTACTGTGGAATCCCGGCCACCAAATCACTCAATTGAGTGCGGTCCTTGTATGATGGCAGTTGACTTAATATATGTCAACATACCGGTATATGTCGAACTTGGAGTCAGGCCACAAAGGGAAAAATACTAGAGGAGAGAGATTCGATCCGGTGCTGGGGATTGAACTTCGACGTAGCTCAGTGGTTAGAGCACTTTGAACGTAAAACCAAGGATCCGCGTTCGATCCCCGGCGCCGGAGCAAATTTTCATTCTCTAATATTAATTGTTACCATAACGGATATATTTTATAGGACCAAAAATTAATCTTCACGTCGATTTATTTTATAATGTAAATATCAATCATTTTCTGACTGATGTTTACTTCATACATTAATATTAAAAGTATTAAATGTTTGCACATGTCTGATTTTGAAATCAGCAAACGTGAATGAACTATGTATGAAGGCAGGCTACTGTTCGACAAAGATAAGTACAAAGTACAGTACTATCAAGTGACGTAAATAAATTGACATGAATAAACACTGTTTAAAGGCAATAGTGTTCTTTCTTTAGTTAACGCCTTTGTTTCAATCTTAATATATTTTTCCGTAACTTTTAACTTCAATTTTCTTACAAAAAAAAAAGTCGATAGTATAAGTGTCTCGCATTTTTATGAGGAATTTATGGCAGGCTTAACTATTAAATAACATTATTGTGCTTTCATCCATTGCAGTGAGGTTATTAATATGCATCCAGTGTAACCACCTATGAAATATTATCGTAATTTCTAACTTTTGTGCTCAAAATCAAACCAAGATCTTATATTCCACTAGATGTACAGTCATTAACATCAGGTTCATGAATGTATTATGCCATGACTTTATCATTATATATTATGACACTAAGGCTGCAAATGGAAAGAAAAAAAAAGATTTTATTATCAACAAAAATATCTTTCATGGCATAAACTAAACAAACTTATTGGCATCTGCATTAGAACACTAAAACAATTAAGCGTTCAAAAAACAAAACAAAATGCCACGATTCAATATTTAATCTATCTTCCCCACATCTCGATCACATCTTGCAGTCGAGTGGGCATGGAATCGACTAGTCCTTTCAAATAGCGACTGTTCTCAGCCACGACATTCCAGGCATCCTGGACATACATATTATATAAGTGTTCTGCCCATGAGCAGGTCAAATCCAGCATTCTCAAATCTTTCCTATTTTCTGCCTTCCTCTTAGTCTCCGCATATGATCCACATATCTTAATGTCGTCTATCATCTGATATCTTCTTCTGCCCCGAACTCTTTTTCCGTTCACCATTCCTTCCAGTGCATCCTTCAGTAGGCAGTTTCTTCTCAACCAATGACCCAACCAATTCCTTTTTTCTCTTTCTAATCAGTTTCAGCATAATTCTTTCTTCACCCACTATTTCCAACACAACTTCATTTCTTATTCTGTCTGTCCACTTTACACGCTCCATTCTTCTCCGCATCCACATTTCAAATGCTTCTATTCATTTCTCTTCATTTCGTCGTAATGTCCATGTTTCTTCCCCATACAATGCCACACTCCACACAAAACATTTCACTAGTCTCTTCCTTAGTTCTTTTTCCAGACGTCCGCAGAAGATCTCCTTTTTCTATTAAAAGCTTTCTCTGTTCATGTTTGCAGTTTTTCTTGGAAGGATAAATGCGGTAACTTTCCGTTGCTTTCCGCACACCACTGTCTCTTTCGCTTCTTAATAAATCCCAAGGGGCCCAAGCGTGGAGGTGAGAGTGGATTTGATTAATTGGACCCTTCGGACTTCACACCGAAATTCACCGCAAGGGTTAAATATTAGTTATTTCAGGATTTTTCACCTGATCAGAGCCCGGGATATAGCAATTAGCCTTTGTCCCCTGCATCCTGGACGAGCTTCTACAAATCATCAGAAAATCTTGGAGGGGGATTGGGCCAATATTTAGGCAAATGTTTCTATACTCGTACCCTCGTAGCTCAGTCGGAAGAACGTCGGAATTTAGATATCAACGTCTGAGGTTCAATTCCTCGTCACTCTTACTCATTTTATTGTGTTTCAAGATAGTATAATGTAATAATAGTCTATAAAAAGAAAAAACTAACACCAGTATTACGCAACTGTATTGTTCCAAACCTAATATTAAAGTTATGTTATTTGTATCGTTAAAGAACAGTAACAGAATATAAATGATAAGCTTAATTTGAATATTATTTATATCGCTAAAGAACGATAACAGAACATAAATGATAAATATCGGTTTGTTTAATTAATATAAGATATTATATAATTAACTATTTAAAATAATAACCTATTTTATAAAGAAAAATGATTATTTATATTATAATAATTGCTTATAAAATACAGATTACTTACATCGCGAAAGATAACTTGAATATTATTTATAACGCTAAAGAACGAAAACAGAATATATGTAAATGATAACGTGAATATTATTTATATCGCTAAAAAATATAACAGAATATAAATCATAACTTGAATATTATTTATATTGCTAAAGAACGATAACAGAATACAAATGATAACTTGAATATTATTTATATCGCTAAAGAACGAAAACAGAATATAAATAACGTGAATATTATTTATATCGTTAAAGAACTATAACAGAATACAAATGATAATTTTAATATTACTTACATCGCTAAAGAACAATAACAGAATACAAATGATAACTTGAATATTATTTATATCGTTGAAGAACGATAACAGAATACAAATGATGACTTTATTATTTATATTGCTAAGGAACGATAACACAATATAAAAAATTATATTTATATTTTTTATTTTAGTAGGTTATTTTACGATGCTGTATCAACATCTCAGGTTACTTAACGTCTGAATGAAATGAAGGTGATAATGCCGGTGAAATGAGTCCGGGGTCCATCACCGAAAGTTACCCAGCATTTGAAAATCCCGAAAAAACCTCAACCAGGTAACTTGCCCGTACCGGGATTCGAATCCGGGCCACCTGGTTTCACGGCCAGACGCGCTAACCGTTAATTACTCCACAGGTGTGGACCTTAAAGAAATTATAACTTATATTGCTAAAAGAACAATAACAAAATATAAATAACTTGAATATTATTTATAACGCTAAAGAGCGATAACAGTATATACAGTATAAATGATAACTTGAATATTATTTATATCGCTAAAGAACGATTAAAAAATAAAATGAAAACTTAAACAAGGTCCGAACTCACAACCTTCGAATCATTAAGCGAGCACTCTATCGCTGGTCTAAGAAACGCAGATGTTAAATAATTCAATAGTTCCGGAACTGCTTCTACAAGCACATGCATCATGTAACATCACCGTGACCCAAAGTGGACTTAGAAAATATTCGCTGTTCATGAGTACGACCAATTTTCTTTTTACAGCTGTACATCTATTATTATCAGGCAGTAGCCTACATCTCACTTGACGATGTGTGTCAGAGGAAGAATAGTTGTTTGTATTCTTTTTAAGTCTGATTAGTGAACTAAGTTAGTAGTTAGCGATGTATACAATGGAGGGGAAAAGGAACTGGCTACCCTACCCCATTATATCCTGGCTTAGTTGCCTCATGAGTGAAGCCTTTTTGGTATCAATTGCGAGGTTCCAATTTGTCTTCGGACAGTTGACTAAACAACAATAACAGTGCTACATTACCAAAGGATTGCCTTTTCTATCTTGTTTGTGATTCCCACATGCTTTTGTGTTCTCTCTGACATTCAAATTTTACTGTTATTAAAGTTCCAACAACTTGACGGGAGGGGGATTGTTAGTAATGAGTTGCATCCCTTATCACATATACAACAGACTGGCCATTCCCAGGTTAAAATCAGTAACATATGGAAGAGAACAACCATCAGGGTCACCACCGTCTATTGAGAACGACCGCTAGATGGAAGTACAGTTGCTCCATGCAATTGAAATGAGAGTTACAACGTGACTTATTATGCAGTAGCTAGATGGCAGCATAGTGAAATTGACCAAAGTTGTTGTCATTAAAGCCTATAAGGCTGAGCAATCTGTTATATATGTGATCTGGGGTTCCATATACTACAAAATTTAAATAGTAATTGCAGAGCAGACCAGAAAAGTATGAAAACTTTACACCTTCCATCATTATCACCATCTGTGCCTGCCATTACTTCAAGTGGTTCTCTTCTCCATCTTCTACCCGAAAAGATGTATCTAGATCCGATAAACCGTATTTACTCGCATGATGGACGCACTTTTTTCCATAATTTTTGGATTAAAATTCCAGAGTGCATACTATATGCGAGGAAAAAAAAATTAGGGGAAAATTAATAACTACCTGACATCTCACGTGACAAAACACAGCTAGTTTCGACATCAGACATTACATTCAAGTAATATTGAAAATGATCCCTTCGTCGTCCAAGTCGTGGACCTTATCGTGATCCTTGTCGTACTGCTTGTCGTGAGACTCATCGTGGTCCTTGTCTTTGTTATCTTCGTGGTCCTTATAGTGGTCTTTGTTGTTTTTGTCATGTCCCTTATCATGGTCCTTGTTGTCTTTGTCATGCTCCTTATCGTGATCCTTGATATCTTTCTCGTTGTCCTTATTGTCATTTAATGGTCCTTAGGCCTATATTTCTCCTCACGGTATTTGTCATGTGTCTTACTGTGCTTTGTGTCACGGTCCTTATTGTGACCTTTGTCCTTATCGTTGTCCTGAACTTATTATGGCCCATGTAATCCTTATCGTGGTCCATATCGTAGTCCTTTTCGTGATTCTTTTCGCGCTGCTTTACGTGATCCATGTTGTGATATTAATCGTGGTGCTTGTCATCGTCCTTGTCATGATCGATATAGTGGTCCTTGTTGTTTTTGTCATGGCCCTTACCGTGGCGTTTGTCTTTGTTATGGTGGTTATCGTAGTCTTTGTCTTTGGCATGTCCCTTATTATGAGTCTCGTTGTCTGTCAAGGTCCTTATCATGGTCCTTGTCCTTGTTATGGCCCTTATCGTCGCCTTGATGCTTCTCGTGATCATTATTGTGGTACTTGTCGTTTACTTTGTCTGTATCCTTGTCCTTGTAGTGTAATGGTTTTTGTCTGTCATGGTCATTATCGTGATCCTTGTTTTCTCACAGTCCTTATCGTAGTCCTTGACCTTGTCATCCTTATCGTAGTTATTGTCGTGGTCCATGTCTTGATCCTTATTATGGTCATTGTTTTGGTCTAAGTCGTAGTCCTTAATGTAACCCTTATCGTGGTGTTCGTCGTGGCCCATATCGTGATCCTTATCGTAACTGTTTTTGTCTTATACTTATCATAGTGTTTGTTGTCTTTGTCGTGGTTCTTATTATGGTGATTGTGTGGTCCTTTCGTGGTTCTTGTGATCCTCATTTTACTCTATGTCGTGTTTCTTATTGTGATCCTTGTCATGGTGCTAGTTGTGATCCATGTCGTAATTCTTATTGCGCTTCTTGTCCTTGTTCTTTGATGGACCTTATAGCGGTTCTTTCGCATGTTCCTTATCACGATCTTTGTTTATTTTTTTGTAGTTCTTATGTTTTATGTCATTTTAATGGCCATTATCGTTCTTATTGTCTTTGTCATAATTCTTATCGTTATATTTGGTCTTGGTCCTTATCGTGTTCTTGGTTCTTATCGCTGTCTTTATCGCGGTATTTTCTTTGTCCTTGTCGCGGCCCATGTCATAGTCCTTATCCTGATCTTTGTTGTGGTTATGCTGGTCCTTGTAATATATGCCGTGGTCCTTAATGTGATCTTTATCCTGGTGCTTGTCGAGTCCATGCCGTGATCCTTACGGTGGTCTCCATCGTTTACCTTGTTCTTGCCATTGTCGCGGTCCTTAGAATGGTCGTTGTCTTTGTCGTGATCATTATAGTGGTACTTGTGACTTTCTCATACATTTTATCGTAGTCCTGATCCTTATCGTGATCCTTCTTGTGATCATTGTCATTGTCCTTGTAGTGGTCCATGTCGTGATACTTATCGTGGTCATTGCCAATGTCCTTGTAGTAGTCCTTATTGTGGTCATTGTCATTGTCCTTGTAGTGATCCGTGTTATACTTATCGTGGTCATTGGCAGTGTCCTTGTAGTGCCCCTTATCGTGATCCTTATTGTGATTATTGCCATTGTCCATGTAGTCATTGTAGTTGACCTTATCGTGATCAATTATTGTCCTCATAGTGGTCGTATCGTGATCCTTATCGTGCTCAGTCATTGTCCTTGTAGTGGTCCATCTCGTGATTCTTATCGTGTCCCTTATCCTCTAATTGGTCCTTGTTTCTCTCATTTGTTACGTTCCTTATTGTGATCCTTGTTGTATCTGTCATGGCCCTTATCGTCGTATTTGTTGTATTGCCATGATCCTTATCGTGGTATTTGTTGTAAGTTCCCAGTTTCAAATGACCATAAATTTGGCAAAATTTTAGATTCTGCAATATTAAAAACACCAATTTGTTCGTAAAGAAATGGGAGTGTATTATAACAAGAAGAAACACTCGTTTTCTACTAATTTTATTTTGGTCTACCCCATCATTTTTTGTCGGTAACTGCACTAGTTTCCTCAAATTTGTTCACCAGCTTATGAAATGATTTCATAGAGCAGGGTTCATTTCTCAATCCATGTAACATTAAAAATGTTCTCAATAAATTCATTTTTAATATTGTTTATTGCATTCGTAATAGCACTGAACAAGGACAATACGACCTCGTAAATTAAAAATTATTGTTGTCCGTATTCTTAACCAGAATTGTTTAAACAGACCATAGCAACAAAATGCATATCGGGAAAAAAAAATTCTCTAATGCATAATGGTCTCTATATGGAACTAAGTACGGAAGATTAAGCAATTTCAAACTTAGAAGTTACTTTAGAATAACCTTATAGCATTTACTCTGGTTTTGAAATATATATAAAATAAATTTTTATTCTCTTCAGGTTTCTTATTACTTAGCCTAGGCCTAATGAGATACCTGAGTGGAAAGTACTGTTAAGACTTTTGGTAATAATATGGCAGCTCTATTGTTATAGTCATGAACTTAAGATATTAACTTACCTGTTGGTTTTTAAAATTCTTGCTTCTTTGGTTGAATTTTAAACAATTGGGCCCTAAAGTTCTGTACAAAATCTTCTCCTTTGAAATGAAGAGAACATGTTCTGCTTGTTTCCGGATTAAATTTATTTTGTCTCTTGCAAGTAACAATCTACTGCTTGCGAATTTCTTCGTCTTTAGGATAAGTAAAAAAGACATGTTATTTGCATATTTATTTTTCTTATAAAAACTTTTGCAAACAGCCACAGCATATCTTTGTTCTGACATGGCTGTGATCAGCTGTCACTACTATCTCAACATACCACTTTTAGCAGGAAACGTGTGATGTCATTTCTCTTCCCTGCTCCCCGCATTCACCTCACCCAAGATCTCATTATTGAGATAACCTGAAAGTGTACAAGCCTTGGGATGGTCCAACCTTTCAGTACTTGAAGGCCAATCGAAACATTATATGAGTGAGCGAGCGTCATTACTTCAATTATCCATATGAAGAATACAGGAAGGAAACAAGAGATGTGTCATGTAGGTGTGACTTTACATTTAAAGTAATACCTACCTACAATTATACTAAAAGTTATTCATGAAAACTTCAATTTACGTACTCATTTTACACACCTTAAACAATTGTTAAAAATAGATTAGAATTAGATGCAAATACAATTCACTTGTTTAATAAGCGGACAGGTAATTTAACACAAAAAATTCATGGAAACTTGAACTATTTACTCATTTGGCACACTTTAAAATTAGGAAAGTTAATGTAAAGATTGGCAGTGCTTTTCTGACGCAAGTTTCTCAATGTCCACCTCAAGCTCTGTGAGGGAAAGTTTCAGGCTTGATTCTAGTACAACACTTTCAGTGTGATTTCTCGTTTTTATTTAATTGCTGAAAAAACACTTTCACACACATATGTACTGCCAAATAGTGATATGATAACATTATAAATGAGAATTTATGCAGATTGGGAAAAAGTTTTTTTGATATGAGCTTCCAGAAATTCTGAGAAACAACACATTTTTTACGTAAAGATTATTATTTTTTGGTCCTACAGAATATATCTGTTATGGTAATAATTAATATTAGAGGAGAAAAATTCGCTCCGGTGCCGGGGATCGAATCTGGATCCTTGGTTCTACATACCAAACGCTCTCACCATTGAGCTACACCGAAGTCCAATCCACAGCACTGGATCGAACCCTCCTCCTCCAGTGTTTTTCCCTTAGTGGCCTGACTCCAAGTTGGGCATGTATGCTGACATTTTATATTAAGTCAACTGCCATTATACAAGGAGCACACTCAGTTGAATGACTTGGTGGCCGGGATTCCATAGTAATATGCACAGTAATATGCACAGTAATCTGTACAGAAATATGCACTGTTGCTAGAAGAATTTACTAAAGATTATTATTTTTTGGTCCTACAGAATATATCTGTTATAGTAACAATTAATATTAGAGGAGAAAAATTCGCTCTGGCACCGAGGATCGAACCCGGGTCCTTGGTTCTATGTACCAAGCACTCTCACCATTGAGCTACGCCAAAGTCCAATCCACAGCACTGGATCGAACCCCCCTCCTCCAGTGTTTATCCCTTAGTGGCCTGACTCCAAGTTGGGCATGTATGTTGACATTTTATATTAAGTCAACTGCCATTATACAAGGAGCACACTCAGTTGAGTGACTTGGTGGCCGAGATTCCACAGTAATATGCACAACTGAGTGCGCTCCTTCTATAATGGCAGTTGACTTAATATAAAATGTCAACATACATGCCCAATTTGGTATCAGGCCACTAAGGGAAAAACATTGGAGGAGGGAGGTTCGATCTAATGCTGTGGATTGGACTTCGGTGTATCTCAATGGTGAGAGCGCTTGGTACATAGAACCAAGAACTCGGGTTCGATCCCCGGTGATGGAGCGAATTTTTCGCCTCTAATATTAATTAATCACATTTTTTGGTCTAGAAGAATGGATCAGCTTGAAAATCACGAAGCTCCATTTGAAGGTCAAACAGTACTTGGCTCACATAAGTTTCCATGGGTTGTTAAGAGTGCAAGTTTTGACTGCAGAGCATCAAATCTTAGAAACTGTTCTTGAACTCCTCATTCACATCACTTATAATTTCCTTAAACTCGCTGAAATTTACGTCACTTTCTTCCTCTTCCAACTGTTGGAAAGATGGGAAGCGTGCTGTATCATTTCCATTTAAGATGGTTTGCAGTATATTAAGTTTACTATGGAATCCTTCAATATGTCTGTAGATATGGAAGATATTTTGTTTTCTACCTTCCAGTTTCAGATTTAGAGTATTAAGGTGTGATGTTAAATCAGTCAGGAAGGCAAATGTATGAATGAATTCGTTATCTCTCAGCTTAACTTGATATTCATACCCAATATTTTCATTTTTCATAAAGGTAAGAATGCAATTACTTAACCCAAAATATAGCTTCAGAAATTTTCTAGCACTAAATCACCACACTTCAAAATAAAATGAAATGAAGCCATATTCAGTTTCCAAAATACTCAAAATTGAACAAATGCTCTGTGTCCTTCAGCATTTTTGTCTTCCTATTTAGATTTACAATATTTACAACTGTTTTCATTGTGTTACTGAGTCTTCCAATTTCTCCACAGACTGCCTCTTAGTGGATAACACATTGAAAAAAAAAAAAAAAAAAAAAAAAAAAAAACATTGCATTCCTTTTTCTCTCTAGAAAGTCTGACTAGCCCAGTATTATTGCCAACCATAGCTTTAGCTTTACCAATTGTTATTCCAGAGCATTTATCAAAACCTTCATATTGAGAAATTGCATTGTCCAATTCCCTAAATATGTCAGTTCCTTTGATATTGGCTTCTGAAGCTTGTAGTTTCAGAAGTTCTTCATGAATTTCAAATTCAGAGTTTATTGTTCTAACGAAGACAAGGAGCAGACTGATATCAGCTTTATCTGTGCTTTTATCTAGTGCTAGGGAGTAGAATTCTCATTTGTGCATAATGTTCTACAGAATAGCTGAAACATTATTTCCCATTTCATTAACTCTTCTACTTGCTATCTGATGGGTTAAGAATACCATTTTAAACTTCTTGGCTACCTTATTGGGACGTGTTAATAAAACTGTTTGATAGTGAGTGAGATGTATTGGACAGCTCAGTGAGTGGTAAAGTATCAAGTGAATGTCTAATCCGCATTTCATATTAATATTTTCCCCTCCTGGACATAACTCACTCATGGCCCTGAGTAGTTACATTTTATCGCCTAGACATCAGCTATATAAGCTATGATTGTTTAGTCTGGAGGTCCTTTTAAATGAGTCCTAGATACATTAGGTTTGTAAATATACATAGAGGAAGAAAATGTAAAATTTCAAACTTCATTTGTTAGTATTTTGAAGCATCACCGCATATTATTCACTAAATTGCAGTTGCCGGAAGTGAGAAGGAGGAAGTCTCCCGCCATTGAAGACTTGAAGAGAAATACAAAAGAATTTTGCAACAAGATCCTCAATGAAGCACAAATCTAAAAAAAAATCTGATGAATGTGTAATAATATAATGTGATGGTAAACTTATATGTGCATGCTATATATTATTACTATCTCTTTTCTGATGGCCCTTCTGAATGACACAACTTGTTTGCTAATTCTACTCTTCGTCCTACAGTAGTGGAACTTCATAATCTTCTTTAAGCAGGTGTTTAGATTCATTGTGAAGTATAATGCAGCATAAGAGCTATGATCAAGGCACTTTTTCAGATGAAAATCTTATTTTTCTTCAGAGAACTGGAAAGCATTGCTTCACTTGGCCGAAACATCTCTCTATAATCACAAGTTCTTTCGTTACCAGTATACATTTATTGTAAGCTCTTTGTTGTGGAGTGATGAGATCTGGTAAGAAATCATAAGCAAGAGAGCAATTCCGTGGCTCCAAAATAAAATGTGATATGTAATTTCTTGCAATTTTCAAGAGTGAGCATGTACAGTTTGAATGACTGTATAAAATCATAGGAATAATGTTTCATAACAATGGATTAGAGAAAAGAATAGAGATATTCATGTCATCTTTTGCTACAATAAAGATACCAGCAGGATGCACAACATATCGCAAAATAATAATTTTCGCCAAAAATTTACATATCACATTTTGCCTGGAACCACAGAATTCCATAGCCCATATCACTTAGAAGAAATGCATTGACATTATTGCCAGTCATGACTCTACAAACATCCGAATTTCTCCATATACGCCTATGGGAGTCATGTACAGATCCAGGCCAAGAAATAATTATCTACACTTGTGAATTCTTCCTTGGCATTGCAGGTAACTCGCACATTAAGGCTGGCAACATGTTTTTTTTTTTTCTGTTGATATATTCATGTTCTTCTTTTTTTATATTAAATAAAAATATTGGTATAATCCACAGCACCAATGGCGTCTGGAAATAAGTTTTGTACTCTCTTTTTGCATCCTGTAGCTCCTGGGAAGTTGATGGAAATTTAGTCCAATAATTTAATAGCATCTGCAACTTCCTAGCAGTGAATATTTGTTTTATAAAAGAAAGATATCAGGATAATGACTGGAGTGCATAAAAGGACATCATATAAAAAGAATGTCTAAATTTTAGAAATCTTAATTGTACATTGAGAGTATATTCCTTCCCTCATGATATTTCAAATTAAAAACCGAGATATATTTAATACTAATCAAAACATTTATAATTTTAATAAAAGACACAAATCAGATCTCCATTTACCCTCTATTAGTCTAAACTGTTATAAAAAAGGAGTTCACTAAAAAGTAGGTTATTTTACGACGCTTTATCAACATCTTAGGTTATTTAGTGTCTGAATGAAGTGAAGGTAATACTGCCAGTGAAATGAGTCCAGAGTCCAGTACCGAAAGTTACCCAGCATTTGCTCATATTGGGTTGATGGGAAAACCCTGGAAAAAACCTCAACCAGGTAACTTGCCCCAACTGGAAATCGAACCTGGGTCACTTGGTTTCGCGGCCATACGCACTAACCATTACTCCACAGGTGTGGACCAGAGTTCACTATTCATGTATTACGGTCTTCAATGCACTGCTTAATTATCTTAAATCTTTGAAGGGCCATAAGAAAAGGTTGAGAACAGAATTAACCAAAATTATAAATACTCATATCTTCTACACAACTGACAAATTGTTTATGCTTGTAAATTGGATCAATCTGCTTTGTGTATTGTATAATTTTGTATAGAGCAACTGATGAAACTGCTTGCTATGCAATGTATATTTTTTGTAGAGCCACCAGTGTTAACTTAGTCGGCAGACTCACTTGCCTGCTGATCAGGAGCTGCACTCAGGCTTGGGTTAGATTCCTACTTGGACTGATTACCTGGTTGGGTTTTTTTCCGAAGTTTTCCCAACTGTAAGGCAAACACTACGTAATCTACAGCAAATCCTCAGCCTTACTTCATCTCGCCAAAAAAAATTGTGTAACTTTTGACTTGTCTCATATCTTAAAGCTTTAATGCTAATGTAAGATCTATGGAGTACAATCAATTAAATGAAAAGTGGCATAGTATATTGGGAAACACCCATATTCCCTGGAAAGCTCATTTGAAAACCCGGATCGCCAACATATCGTAAGAAAATTCTCATTTTCATTTCATTATCGGGAGCTCTTCCTCTTTCCCCATTTCAAGCTGGCAATAAATGCTGTGCTAGCCAGTGTACATTCACCTTCTTAAATCTATACAAATCTTTATAACCGTGTTCACAAGTTTTTCTGTGAGGTTTATACCTTTTCTTCTGCATTATACAAGAATTATATACCTCGCCATTATGATTTTGAACTTCACTCATCCACTTTGAGTCACCTAATGAGGTGACTCAAAACGTTGGTAGTATAAACTCAATTTTATAAGTGAATAGTAACATTTATTAATATCAAATCATGACAAGTCACTTGTCTGTAACGTGATGTAGAGTTGTTATTCAAGAATCAAAGGTCAGTGCCAGCCTGAGTGCGAGATAAGTACGGTACCTATGTTCATTAATACACATGCCAGTTGGAAATCGAAATTGTCGAATGATGAGTAACAACTCAAAAATTATTAATATCACCCATTGTCCCCAAAGGCAGATGCCATTTTTGTAGCACATTGTTTAATAAGTTCACCATCCTAAAAGATGTCTCACTTTTTATATCTCCTAGCATACCTCATACGATGCTGTCAAACCTGTAGTGGTGGTTGAATGAAGAAAATTATTTTACTGCTTTGGTCAGCACAATAAGCCTCAGGCTGCAGCGCAGTTTCTTTATTATGGTATGGTACTGTGTTGTGGGGTCGTTTTTGAGTTCTGTGATGTTGTCCTCTTTACAGTATATTTCTATTTTATTGTGCATATCTTGTTTGTGTATGATTACTGTGCAATTTCCTTTGTCTGTTTTGACGAAAGTTAAGTTATGTTCTTCTTGTTTTGATTTTAAGAACACAATAAACAAAAACAGACACAATACTTAACACCAAAAACCATCACTAAAATAAATCAAATCTGAAGCACTCAAACTAAACGCACTACTGAAAATACACAAAGAAAATATTCCAATCAGACCATCAGTAAATCACAGAAATGCATACAGACAACATCATAAGAAACAACATAAAATTCGAAAAACACACAACAATAAAAAACAATATAGATGTAGTCAATAAAATAAAGGACAAACATATCCCACACAATGCAACATTAGCATCTTTTGACATAACTAACCTTTACACAAACATACCAACAAAGGACATACTACAATACTACAACAGATGTTTGGCAACAACAACGTACCACAAGAACACATCGAAGAAATCATACATATTACAGACACTATCACAAAAAAAAAAAGAAACTACTTCACATACCACAACAAATATTTTGCCTATAGGATCACCCATTTTCAGCATATTAGCAGAAATATTCATACAAAATATAGAACAGGCATACATATTAAACAAAGACAACAACAAATACGCAGACATCATAATATATTGGCACAGATATGTAGGCGACATACTACACTATATAAAGGAAACAAAGACAGATTCAAAACCTACACCAACACATAAACAAAATAACCCAAAGCTACAATACACATTAGAAATCGAAAACAACAAATCCATAAACTTCCTAGATATCATAATAACAAAACAAACACACCTTCAAAATCTACAGAAAACCCACAACAACAACCACACACATACATAAAACATCCAATCACCCAACACAACACAAACATGCTGCATTTCGAACCATGGTACACAGTCTACTCAACATACCAATGAACCAGGAAGACTACAAACAAGAAATAAATACCATGAAATACATAGCACACAAGAAAATGGATACAATCCCAACATAACAGACAACATAATATAAAAGACAAAACATAATTACAAGAAACATAGAAAAACAACATAAACACAAGCACACAAAAAATACATCACGCTAACATACGAAAACAAAAACACACACAAGATCACATCTTCAATCAAGAAATTAAACTATAACATCACATAAAAAAACACAAAACACTTTACAAAAGCATCTCAACACACAAACAAACAAATACACCTTAACAGGTATATACAAACTCACATCCAATAGCTACAACAACTTCTATATCCGACAGACAAGCAGATCATTTCAAACATGTTACAAAGAACACATCACAGCCATAACCAAATCACACAACACTTCCACATATGCAGAACACATCACAACGTCAACCACATCTACAGCAACGTAGACACAGACATGGAAATTCTACATATCCAACCGAAAAACCAGAAACTAAACACATTAAAATAATACGAAATATACAGATACACAAAAAAACACCCACAATAAATTCTCAACACACAACTGAATTTCAGAACACACACACTATTTGACTCCACACACCCCCAGCAAACCAAATGAATACACCTGAAAATGCAAGGAAGATTGCTCCCAACCTGAAACTAGTCAACTAGGTATTTATAAACTTAGTTCAATATTAACATGTGAAAGTAATCACCATATATTATATTCCAAAGTGATACAGTGTTAAAAGTTGTGTAATCAAGATGTATATACCTTCATAATGCTCATGTAATTTGTTCTTGAGAATATTTGTAAATACAGTATTTTGTATCCAGAGTTCAAAACATTTATTCCTCTGCAATTTTCCTTTAGTTTTTGATCCCCTTTTTTGTAAATGGGGATTATCACTGATTTAGTCCAGTTTTTTGCGAGGTCTTGTCCATTCCAAAGCAGATTTAAGAATCTCAAACATCTTATTAAAAATTCAGAATAGCATATTTGAATAATACTAAATTTATTGAATCTTTTCCTGGAGTTTTGTGGTTCAATTTATCTACAGTGCATTTCAATTCATCAAAAGAAATATGTTCCTCTACTGTATTATCAGAAAAAAGTACTTCAAGAGGTCGTTTTGTATGAGACCATAACTGTTGAAAGTATTGTAACCAATTTTCTTGGGAGATGACATTTATTGCGAAGTTATCTTTGACTTCATTATTTAATTTTTTTAAGAATTTTAAACATTTGTGGCTGTGGACGAGTAATATCATTTTCTAAAAAAAGCAACAAATTCATCCCAATTCTGTCTGTTATTTGTTCCTAACTTTTCTCTTCACTACGGTAATCAATTTTATCTTCTTCAGACATAATGGAAAGGTATTTATTATTAGGGTCCGGATTCTTATGTGCTAAAAATTTGAAAAATATGTGCTACACCTAAGAAAATATTTTCTGAAAATGAAAACAAAAACATCAGATTGTACGTAACTTACTAGAAAAAAATATATTGAAACTCACCAATTGCAGCCTTATATTCAGAAAAGGAACAATTTTCTCCTTGAAATTATTCAAATCAGCTTCACAGGAAGCTATACCTGAAAGCTAGATTTGCAAAATACACGCCACTGTTCATTAACAGAAAACCACAATTTAAGTCAATGCCACACTACAGCTGGATTAAGACAGTAGGAATTATGGAACAAGACTATACAATTCAGTATTGAAAAATAATCCAGACCTAAGCAATTTACACATTCTTAAGTTTAAAAATAAAGTGAAAATGTTTGTATGATATTTGATAAATTTTATTATTATTTTACATGTTACTAGCATTATATGTTACTAATATTTATTGTATTTATCTGATGCATGTAACCTTTAAGATAAAACATTGTAATAAATATAAATAGATCATTTTCTTAATTAATAACAGTGTATATTTCCAATAAATAATTTCTTAGCATCGCCACAGATACACTTGATTGTACTTGTCACTATCTCTGTCACTAGAGAGTTCTTGAAATTTATATTTTCCCCGCAATTCATGAAATATTTTGACATGATACCTCTTGCACAAAAGGGGAGATCTATAGCTGAAACTTGATTAATATATTTCAGTATTATTTGTATTTATTCTGGTAACAATTAACAGATTGACTCGTAGACATTTTGTTTTTCAGCGTTAACTTCCCATGATTGTATGAGAAGATTCGTAGAGAACGTCAGTTACGTAGACCTTCAGCTCCCCCCTATTACCAATAATGCATAACACAATGTCAATATGGCAGTTGCTGTCGTCTGCGATACAACAAACTTTTTGTTGATTTTCGAGTTCGTTTTTTTTTTCCTGGTTATTATATGCTTATTTAAGTTGTGTTAACTCTCGCTAAGTGGTTTTATATTTTATTTTATCCGTCTTAGTATTTATTTTATTATAGGAGCAGTCCGCGATAAAATTAAGTTGGCTTTAATCAAACACGTTTTTCAATCTAAGTAGAATGTAATTTGCCGCATGTCAATGCGAGGCATGGTTTTTGAGTTACTGACTCAGCACAAATACTTATGACGTCACAGCCACTGAACTGGTGTGATTGCGTAGTAGACCGAGAACATCGGCGAGTGCAGCATAGCGCAGTGCTTTGTAGTAAAATAAATAATCTTCTCTCCCCGTAGTAAACATGAACAGAATTTCGGACTTAGTTATGATTGTGTGAAGTCATGTTTTGCTTTTCATTTAATCATAAAACCAGCATATACCAATATTGTGGTTTTATGTAGACGTATTTTCTTTTATATGAACGATTTTGAACTATAGTAGACTAAACAGAAGAAATTGTATAGTAATACAGTTTAAAATGCCATGGTGTTGTGATTTTTCGTGTTCAGAGGGAACAACAAAAACAGAACATGAAGAAGGGGTATCATTTCATGTATTTCCGAACAGAGAAAAGTTACTGCAACGATTTAAAACATGGGTGAAGAAAATCAACAGAAAAGGTTTTACACTATCGAAAACTACTGTTGTGTGTTCCAGTCATTTCCGTGAAACTGATTTTGAAGAATCGTCTTTACTAAAAAGACGTTTAATGAAAGACAATAGAATTCCTGTGAAAATTAAGAAAACTGCTGTCCCTTTCCTATTTTTGAAAGGAGAATCTCCCCAAGACAGTTCTGATCTACGCGCTCCTCTGCTTATAAATGAAAGAAGGTCGTCGAAGAAGCAATAGCAAGTTGCAGTGATGCACCTATAGCTGAAAATATTGACGTGTGTGTAGTTCTCGATGAGGCTGAAAATTCACAGGAACCTAATATAAACAAAGTTGTGCAGTGTGAGATAGGGTGCGAGACGCTAAGAAATGTGTGTGATGAATCAGATGTGGGGGAGCAGAAACTGACTTAGCGACATATTTTCAAATAGAAGAAGAAACTTCAAATTCTAATTCATCAGGTTCCGAGGACGCTGCACATGAAACAGAAAGTAAATAGGGTGTCAATAAGTGTGGTTTTTTGTTTTTTTTTATTGTATTTTTTTTTTTTTAATTCTGGTTAGCGTTACAAATTTTGCTTTTCTTCTGTAATATTTGTCATTCCTCTTTTACAAATATTTGGTAGGAACAATAGGACCATTGCTGAAAGTTAATGCAGTGTGCCAGAATGCCCGTAATTGGGAGTGGAAGGTCGAACAGAGGTGAAGCATAGCAGTGAGTTCTGCGTTATACTTGTGCGATATAAGATACAAATTGCTTGGAAAATTTTCAAAAACTTTACAACTATGTTTCATCGGCAAGACAACATTTTATAAAATAATTTCAAAATTCGTAGAACCAACAGTCAGATGTACTTCAGATTCATGAACAACTTATCAATTCCCTAAAAGATAAAAACGTGAGAATCGCGGTGATGGCCTAAAGGGCCCCAACCCCTTTCTGTCATGTTCACACATTCACCCATACAATAGTGAGAGGAAATGGATCGAACCTGGATCCAGCGATTACAATGCTCTGAAAAAAGTTGTATGTAGCCCTGTCCTTTTGAAAGACCTAAATCAGACTAATCAATTTTGTCACACCAGCAAATTTAAATCATACCATAACAAGAGATCGCTCTACACTCCTAAGAGAAAACACTTTCCATATGATGGAATGGTAACAAGAACTATGATTGCGATAATGGACCAGAGATGTAACTGGCTCCAGACTCCAGTACTCTAGAGCCACTGAACGATGGGTGGAAGACAAAACATACAGCTGGAAGAAAAATGCGTGGAGAGAAGATACTATACAGAAAAATGTCTTGGAAGTAGTTCTGGTTATCACCTGCAGCAATTCGATGATCCATATGTTTTAGAGGTTCCCCCAAACATAGCTTCGTGCCTAAACCGTGTGACTCAACAACTATTACGCAATAGAATAATATAAACCATGTACTAATTTATTGTTGACGTGAGATAAACACGTATTTGCAGTCCATTCATAACGAATACTTCACGTTGACTTAGGTTATAATTGATCGACATATTAAACCTTTTCAGTTTGAACCCTTACCAGGCCCAAGTTGTTCTAATCACTATGAGTACGAAATTCAAAATGGGTAAGTTATTATTATTATTATTATTATTATTATTATTATTATTATTATTACAGTATATGCATGTGATAGGCCCTAAGTGTGTTAATAATAACTGACTAATGTATGAATCTATTTGTACTCGTTCTATGCTGTATGACAAACGGAACTACAACGCAGTCTTATGAAGCGATCAGTGGTTATGACGTCAGAGCTTGCGGTAAGACCTTTAATATTTCGCAAACTAAAAGGCGTAGAGCGATGCGACAAACGCCATTAATCCAAGGATTACTTTGGTAAACATCCTATAATATAATCGAAATATGGAATTTTATCGCGGACTGCTCCTTTATTGTTAATATTTTTGTTTTATTATTATTATTATTATTATTATTATTATTTAATTAATCTATATTACTATCTTTGTATCCTTTGTATCATCTCAGTCACGGTTATTCTATTATTATTATTATTATTATTATTATTATTATTATTATTATTATTTCTATCATCAACGTTATTATTGATATCTGTAAAATTTATGTAGACTACTGGACTGTGCCCGAGCCCGAGCATATGCTCATTTCGGGTATCTATTCATATGTACCATTTCAAATGTAAATTGTAAATAAATTTGAATTTGAAATTTGAAAGTCACACAGAGTTTGTGTGCACTCAATGTTGGTTGCTTGACGGTTGTCAGTCCGCTTTGAGGTCTGTGGATATAAAGGGAGAAACTGAGTTAGGATCTGGTAGAGTTCCTGAATAGCTCAGTTGGTAGAGCCTTGGTGCATTTAGCCAAAGGTCTTGGGTTTGATGCCCAGCTCCAGAACGATTTTTCCCTTGAAATTATTCAAAACAGCTTCACAGGGAGCTATATCTGAAAACTAGATTTGTATAATACACGTCGCTGTTCATTAACAGAAAACCACAATTCGAGTTACACAGAGGTTGTGTGCACTCAATGTTGGCTGCTTGACGATTGTCAGTCCATTTTGAGGTCTGTGGACATAAAGGGAGAAATTGAGTCAGGGTCTGGTAGAGTTCCTGGGTAGCTCAGTTGGCAGAGCTTTGGTGCATTTAGTCCAAGATCCTGGGTTCGAGTCGACCTGGTTGGCAAGTTGGTATAGCGCTGGCCTTCTATGCCCAAGGTTGCGGGTTCGATCCCGGGCCAGGTCGATGGCATTTAAGTTTGCTTAAATGTGACAGGCTTATGTCAGTAGATTTACTGGCATGTAAAAGAACTCCTGCGGGACAAAATTCCGGCACATCCAGCGATGCTGATATAACCACTGCAGTTGCGAGCGTCGTTAAATAAAACACAACATTTTTTTTCCTGGGTTCGATGTCCAGCTCCGCAACAATTTTTTCCTTGAAATTATTCAAATCAGCTTCATAGGGAGCTATACCTGAAAGCTAGATTTGCAGGAACATTCTATGATGTTAACCTTGCATATTTGAAGAAGGGTATATCACTAACACATACACAATCAAGTTCACTTATGTTTTGGCCTTCCAAAACTTGAGCAACTTTGCAGAGGGTTTGGTAGCCACTATTTTTCTCAAACATACCCTTAAATTTTTTTTCTTAGAACTTATATTTTCGAACCTGAGATAGTATTAAGTTGCCTTTCAACATATTGTATTTCCTTAACTGAATTACTCAATAAATCTACAGAAGTTTCTAGTTTATTGAGTGACTCAAGAAACCGAAATTAGCAGATATGAAGGAGAGTCACATTTTAAAGTAGTATCACATATTAAATTCTGAATAATATCAATTGCAGAGGCATCGTCTTTGTCCAGTTCACTTACTACAGATGTAAATGCTTCAAAATGATCTGCATAATACAACATGGCATTAAGCCAGATGCCCCAATGCGTAAGTACAGGTGCAGGAGGCAATGGAAGATCAGGATTTATCGTTCTGAAAAGATAAATCAGTGATGTTGATTTTAGAAATACTTTTTTCCATTGCACACTAACTTGTCTACATTAGGAAAAATGAATCAGATTGTTTCACACAATCTATGCAGGGCGTGAATAACACGCATTACATGAATCATGTTAAGTAACTGTTTACAGAAGCAGAAAAAAAAACACGCACAATAACATAAAGTCACTGTATGATGTAATCTCGAGATTGAATTCTCTTCTTCCCCAATTAAGCACTTGCAAGTGAATATTCTCACCTCAAGCAGAAGTAAAGTGAAGTGAATTCTTTCGAGATACAAATTTTTGTTGTAAAATGTTAAAAGAGAATGAGGAAAAGTACCAAAATATGTATTTATGGAGAAAATATCGAAAATATTTATTCACATAGCTTTCTTTGTAAAATATGTTTTAATGTAAAATATTTGGAATTTGCGTTTGTGGGACCTCGATCAGATATTAAACTTTATTTTAAGAATGTACGCATTAGGAAAAAAAAAACTTTTTTTAAATACAAATCCAGGCTCTATTTATTATAAGCTTGTCTTTTACCCTGTATTATATGTTTTATGTCATCATCCCATTTTCGCAATCCTTTTTTTTTATTCCATGCTCTTTTTTGTCTCAGACTTTCTTTAGAGGCTTGTTTTAAAATATTTTGTAGAGTGAACCATTCATCTTCGACTTTATTGTGGATTGGTGCTTTAACTAAGAGATCATCCATTCTCTTTTGATAAAGTTGGATAGTCCTAAAATCTCTAAATAAATTAACTTTGAAAGACAAATCTCTATTTATAGCTATTGATTTCTTTTATACCACTTCGGTTTAAACGAATGAGACTAATAGATAATACAGTTTCAAACTCAGGACCTTTGAATACTCCAACATATAGAACCATTTCTGATAATTTAACATTACAAAGTATATAATTTTTATTAATATAATATAATAATGAATATGATTTTGAATTTCTTGCTTCCCATGTAAGCCTACACTGCTTGCAATAATAGTATTATTATATACCAATGTAAACAATATAATGTACATATTATATTATGTTTATAAATAAATAGCCATGAAGTTAACAAAAAAGGGAAATTTATAATTTAAAGTTCAATACTGTATATGCTATTAATGAGTTCTTTACGTATATTATCTATAATATTACAAGATGGGGTACCTGGTTAGAGGCTGTCTCATATTATGCAGTAAATTACACTTCAGTTATAAACATAACTGATGCTTTAAGTACTGAAAATGCATCTGTCAATACTGCCAAATCTCTTATTTCCTCCAAACTGTTCGAAGATACAAAGTTCATACACCAAAATCAAGGAATACCGGAAAGCATAACACAGTTAGAAACATCTGGTTTGGAAATATCCAAGGGCATAGCAATAATAGAAGAGGTATCAGAAAAAATCAAGAAAGGACCTCCAGGATCTTGCACACAGAGAATAAAGAATAAATGACAAAACATTCTACAGAAAAATAAGGGCTATTTATCAGTTTATAACATGCTGAAGAACACAAAATCATCAGACGATAGGATAGTATACTTGACATATGCACCGTTAACGTCCTGTGACGTTGAAAGAAGCTTTTCACAGTTCAAAAATTGAGTGATTGATGATGTTTGACATTCGATAATTTAAGAATGGCTGTAGTAGTGCAGTGCAATTCGGCTTGTGATGGCTCTGAAGCTATGGATGAATCATAAAGGCAAGTTTCTTTTTCTAACTATACTAATGTTTCAACATATTCCTCATATTTGTATATTGTCATCTGTTAGACCTTAATGGAATATTAATTTCTCATTTTCAGATTGTACTCTTCACGTGGTTTGTTTACGTCGGAAGTCAATACAGGCACTGGGCATACAGCTGTATAATGTCTATGCACATGCAACCTGACGCCAAACCGCACAAATCCCTCATCTTTAATGACTACAATATAATTTTAAAAAGTATAAAACGGGATTGAGGCCCAGCAAAATCAGTACAAGGGTAATGGGTTGGACCACGCAGGTATAGAGGTTAAATGGCATTTCTTTGAGCAACAAGTCATAGCAAGGGTGTATATGATGGAATTGGTGGAACAGTCACGTGACTTGCAAATAAAGACAGAGTTTACAATTCCCAGTCGAAAATCAGATCCTAAATCCAAAATTACTTCTTGAATTTCTATATGACCACATACCAGGCATTCAGTTTTTTTAATGAAGACATTGTTAATTCACAGTAATACACTACTGCAGAGATTCAAGTGATCATATGCAGTTGCTGGGACAAGGGGATACCATTGTTTTGACACAAGAGATAAATATAAAATCAGATTGAGGGTGGTATCAACAACCTGAAAATTCGAGGATGTTTAGATTTTCCATGATATGCATTCAGCTTGTTCTAACAACACATTTGAGGATATGAATGAGAAAACATAATGAAGCATATGTGTATGACATAAATGGTGTTTTCGTAACATTCTTGAAATGTTACACAACACTCAGGAAGGATCATAGCATTACATTTCTCCATCCAAAAGCTCCAGCTGTTTCTTTCTTCTAGCCACAACTGTAGATTCATGCTGGATTCCACATAAATATACCCTCTGTAAAGTTCAAGAACCAAATGGCAGAAAGACTTGATGAATCACATTCAAATGATGTTTGCAAGCCAACAACATCTCTATTAAATGTCACCAGGATAATAATAATTTTGTATTAACAAAAGCTGCCCTAAATAAGTGTTCTAATAGATCGCCTAAGAATCATTTTTATGAATTATAATTTTATTGTACTGTATGTGTTTTTCTTATCATCATTAATGTAATTTTCAGAGTTTTTAAACATACAGAATTTGAAAAAGTTCGTTAGTCACAGTACATTAAAAAACAATAGCAATAGGAATAGCCATCCAACGTGGAAATGCAGCCAGCATTTTGGGAACTTTTCCAGACGCCACTTCTCTGGACGAAATTTTTTTTATTTGAATATCTGATGTGATTGCAGTTTTCTTTTCCTTAAAAAACACTATTAGTAAAAAGACTGCAGAAAGTACCTGTATCAGCTTGAGATGCTATAGTGTGAGAATTATGCGAAAAGTACAATTATATTCCTGAAAGGTACCAGACATTGATTTTTTAACATCTTAAAAAGTCATTTTTATGCTTTTTTTTTTTTGCCAAATTCTGGGTATATTATCTCAATGTTTAGCTAGCTGTATTAGGACAGTTTTCTCTTTGTCACACATGTATATATGTAAATTTCATTGTACTGGATATAAAAACTGCATTTCACGTTCATAATATGGAAAATAAATGTTTAAAATTCAACATTTTCTCAGAATTTTGGAGAAGTTTCTTGTCTATTACATGTCTAATAAACAATATTAGGAATAAGTCTTTTTTTCAATAATGAACTACCACTCAAGTGATAAAATCCATAAACATAAATGCAATGATTGATGACTCAGTTGTTAAAAAAATTATTTATTAGTTGAAAAGTATGGATTTTAGAAATTTGAACAGCCCTGGTCCTAAACTAATTGCAATTAACACTTTTCCTACTGGGTGTATACAAGCTCTTTAATGAGAACTAACTTTTTAAAGAAATGAGCCATTTTGGTTTTGTTGACACAACACCCTTTGGTTGAATTGACTGAAATGATCCCTATGTAAAATGGATTATCCATGATTTTCGATTAACCGTCCTATCTCCAGCCATGGTAACAGATGGCTTAGGTTTTACTGTAAAATATAGTGATGGGACACATTTAACCATCATTCTAATGTTCAAACATAGTATATTATCCTGAAATTTTAGTTTATGTTAAAACCAACATAATTAAATTTACATACTGAGGATGCCATTAAAGTAAACCACAGGCACCATGTTGGATTGGACTAAGGTGTACAAAACAAAGACCCCCCAATCATAATCACCTACAGAAATGAACTTCTAAAACAGGGCAAGCTATTACACCAAACATCCTTCGTGATATTTATACAGCTACTGTGGAACTTTGGGAACAATGTCTTGAAATGAAAGGTGAGCAGATGGAACAGTACTCAATATGTTACCTAGCAGAATGATGAGTAACATGTCTACAATTCATTAACTTTGGTGAAGTTTAAAAAAAAATGGATCACAAGATATGGACCAGTCAGGCTGTGTAGGAATTTTGATATGTGAGGGCCATACTGAAAGTCAAGAGCAACCCATTGCTATAAATCTTAAGTTTTATTTCTTAGATAAACCAGGTACATCATCTTAATCTACAGACTTTTCCGTCTTTCAACATAATCTCCATTTCTTTACACACATTTATCCTGCCATTCTGTAAGTTTGAAAATTGCCTTGCTGTAGAAATCAGTTTTATCTTCCCAAAGACACTGAACTACTGCTTTCCGGATGTCCTCCAACATCTCGTTGCGTTAGCCTTGCAGCTGCTTCTTTACAGAACCGAAAAGATGGTAGTCAGAGGATGCCAAGTCGAGACTGTAGGGAGATTGCAGAAGAGTTTCCCACACAAATGTTCTGATTTTCTCCACGGTGACACGATCAGTGTGAGGCCACACGTTATTGTGTTGCAAGATGATCTTCCTTCCAGGGCGTTTCTCGTGCAATGCACGATGGAGCTTCAAAACTGTCTGAATATAGCAGACAGCATTTATGGTCTGTCCAAGTTCAAGAAATTCAATCAAAATGTATCCCAGAACTCTTTCCTTGTTGTATTCCGTGGAGGCAGTTCGAGGGCGACTGCTATGAGGCTCATTTTGGATGGTCATGTTCCCATCTTCGAAATGTTTCATCCATCTCTTAACACTGCTGGCACCCATGCACACATCTCCGTATGCACGCTGAAGTCTGAGGTGAATTTCAGTAGCAGATTTTTCTTCTTTAACAAGGAATTTAATGACAGCACGCTGTCGAAACGAACCATTGTTGTCGACTATTTTGCAAACAATACCTGTGGTCACGTGATAGAAGTTAATGACGTCACAATATGTCAATACATAGTGTAAAGTCTGTAGTTATGATCATATAATCGTTTTTTTTTGCATTGCTGAAATTGAAATTATAGCAATGTGTTGCTCATGACTTTCAGTACGACCCCCTGTAGTTCATATGGTCAATTAAATATATTTTAAAACATAATAAACTTATTCCACTTTTAATTTATTTATGATAATATCAATTTATACAATGATCTCAGTTTCCCAAGTTTCTCCATTTGATAAATTTTATATCTAGCTATCGTGTTAAAAGAAAGGTTAAAGATCTTTAATAGAGTTTGGGTATTCCAAAACCATGCATGATGAAAAGGTCACATATAACTCCATGAAAAAATTTACTGATGGACAATTTAGCACCCCTCACCATGAAAGCATTGACACAACAAACACTTCAGTTACAATCAATTAACAATCAATATCCATTAAAAAAATACTGTAAACAGTAACTGTTCAGCCTATAAGGGAAGGCTCACAAAATAAATAAGTTTAAAAAGTGCTCTACGAAACTATACAAGAGTCTCTTAGCTTTTCTACGTAGTACACTGTGGAATCAATCTCTTTCCAGCCAACTGCCTGCCGTCAATGTGAAAGTTGCTGTTGTCACAAAGTAGCGATCACTTTCTCAAGATTTTTCACTACTAAATGACAAACTCATTCATTATCAATTAAGAGTAGTCTAAACACCCAGCAATATTGTCCTTGGGTCTTCCACTGCTGATTTAATTTTCCGAAGGAAGAGAACAGCTTCACGGCCATCAATCAGACGATGATCGTATGTTAATGCTACATACATCATAGGCCTGACAACGACCTGAAATGAGGGGAAAAAATTATTACTACCAAATTATAAAATTTGAAGGAAAAAAATCAATATATATACTGTACGTGTATATATATATATATATATATATATATATATATCCCTCCCTCCCCCCTCCCTCTCTCTCTCATGCACACATACACACTCTCAGTCACACACACACACACACACACACTTTTTATTTTCACATTGTTGTAAAGTGAATTCTATAGGTTTTTTTTTTTTTTTTTTTTTTTTAATTCCTGTTAAGAGTTTTACTGATTTATAAGACAGGTTATTTATTTCTTGTTGCTGAATTCGAGTTGGAACATATTCCCTGATGGAGGTTAAAATACCTGAAGGAATTTAGTTACACTTATTTGCTGGCAGGGACAGAGGGATAAGTGGTAAATTCATTGCCTCAAATGCCAACTACTATGCAACTAAGGTATTACCAGAACGCAAGAGAGGAGAAACTTAGTCCAGAGCTTTTAATTTAGGCTTGGAAGTCTTTAATGTGCTGGAAAACTCCGACACAGGACACATAGCTTCTCGGAGGAGTTGCACACTTTACCCCTAGACCACTGGGGACAACTGTTGTTGGATTAGCTTTGCTTTTTGGTGAATACGAGGCATGTTCTTAAAGTAAGTTCCGTTTTCAATTATAGCCGTCACATCGCTACAATCGTTATTTTGCGCATGCGTGTTTTCTTCTTCAGTCCTCAGGCAAGCTGTGCATGCAGTTTCAGAGCTTCAGTCCATGTGTGTGGTTAGTTGTGATCAGTTGAAATGTTTAAAGTGATCGAGCACCCCGCCGACTGTGAGATGCGGTCTATTATCCGTTTCTTGAATGCGAGAAACATCAAACCAGCTGACATTCATCATCAACTTCGTGAGGTGTATGGTGATGATGCCATTAGTAATGGAATGGTCAGGAGATGGGTTAGGAAGTTCAACGAGGGCCGCGTCTCTGTGCATGACAAGCAGCGTATCGGTCGGCCATCTTTGATCAATGACGATTTGGTGCGTGCTGTCGATGAAAAAATTCATGAGGACAGGAGGTTCACAATTTCTTCGCTTTCCTTGAATTTTCCACAAATGTCACGGAGTGTTTTCTAAAAAATTGTGACAGATCGATTACGATAACGAAAATTGTGCTCACAATGGGTACCCAAGATGCTCACCTAGGAACACAAAACCAAATGAGCTTCTAGTGCATTGAGCTTTCTCACACGTTACAGTGAGCAAGGCGATGAGTTTCTTGACCATATCGTGACAGGTGACGAGACTTGGGTGTCTCACATGACACCTGAATCGAAGCAGCAGTCCATGGAATGTAGGCACACTGCATCGCCAAGGAAAAAGGAATTCAAACAAACCATGTCAACACGCAAGATCATGTGCACTTTTTTTGGGACAGAAAAGGAGTCCTACTCATCGAATTCTTGCCTCGGGGTGAAATCATTAATAGAGAAACCTATTGTCAGACTTTGAAGAAGCTCCGTCGCGCAATTCAGAACAAGAGACGTGGGATGCTGACTGACAGAGTTGTGTTGCTTCATGACAACAATCGGCCACATATAGCTCGCGACACCCAAAATCTCAGCTCGAAATTTGGCTGGGAACAAATTGACCATCCCCCCTACAGCCCAGATTTGGCTCTGAGTGACTTTCATCTCTTCCTGCACCTCAAGAAGTTCCTCGATGGTCAACGTTTTGATGGCGACGATGAAGTGAAAACAGCAGTGTGGGAGTGGTTCGCATCGCAGGCGGGCAAATTCTACAACAAGGGGATAGAAAAACTTGTGCCACAACTCGATAAATGCCTCAATAATGGTGGAGATTATGTTGAGAAGTAATTGAAGTGTGGGGAATACAATGCAACAAAAATGGTTTGTAAATATCTTCCCATTTACTTACTACATCCTTTTGGAACTTACTTTAAGAACACGCCTCGTATATCAGCTTTCTCCTTACCCTGTAGACCATAGGAAGTATGCTGAAATCCATTGTAAAGCAACATTTTTGTTTAGATTCTTTAATATTCTGATGCTCTATTAGCTTTCTATTATTCTCTTATCTTGGAATGGCTGACTGTATTAGAGCAACTATAGCAGAGCTACATCTATGTAGAACTGTAAGTATTGCCTGTAAATCATCATCATTTTGTATGATTAGCTTTCCAAGAGAAATATGAAAGGAGAAAGAGTTTACAGGTTACAGCTCGATTAAACGTTATTAGCCCCTGTCCTTGGTTGTTTGGCTAGTGAGTGAGCTTTGTTGCGTCATAAGAAAGAAATTTAATCAGAAATGCACATATGAGGGGAAGAGGGAAGAGGAAGAAAGAAAATAATACCTATGCTCGTAGTTGAAGAACACTCATGACAAGAAATATAAGTCATCATGACATTGTTTAGTCAACAGACTTAGTGATTATAGGTATCCAACAAACAAAACTCAGTGCACAGAAA
Organism: Periplaneta americana; assembly: GCF_040183065.1. Taxonomy (NCBI): domain Eukaryota; kingdom Metazoa; phylum Arthropoda; class Insecta; order Blattodea; family Blattidae; genus Periplaneta; species Periplaneta americana. Next base: position 81,706,037 of record NC_091122.1, on the reverse strand, counting down.
CCAGCGGGTGTGACTATCTCACGAAGATGACGTATGCGCCCTTTCCCAGCATGCTCCCCATCTCCAATCACACCACCGACACTATGCACATGCGCACATATTATCTTCTTGTGCTGAACTGAAAACGTGCTATTGCTACAGTCAGGGAGTCACATAGCGTTTTATATTAAATATTAATTTAATCTAATTTAAATATTTAAAATTTAAATATGAGGGCAGTTCCAGTGAAGATAGATACCGATTGTGACTTAGAAAGAGACGATGTTGACATCTTGTAATGTTATATTTACTTAATTGGATATTGTTACAGCTGTTGAGTGCACATATCCGCAACCGTAGCCATTATAGCTATACCAGTAGCCGCTTATTAAAGAACCCGCCTACTGCAGGGGAGTAAGAGGGGTATAGCATGTGTGGCACGAGGAGTCTGAGCGAGGTTTGCTTGTAGGATACCTATAGTAACGGGATGTGTGGAAGAATATTGTGTTTGAAGACAGAGTGTACCGCGACATGAAAAGAAGGAAGTGTTAGGTGTTATGACTGCGCAGCCTGACCTGTGTGACCCAGCCCACCAGCAATGATGAGTAACTCACTCTTAATCTATCTACTTACTTTTTGCAGGGGCCAAAATCCCTGAATCAAGCTGTATGTTCATTAATGACCCTTCTGTATAAACTGGAGTGAATTCTGAACTTTTTTTCCACTGATTTTTTTCTGTCAGATTAAGCAGAGAATAGTTGCAATGATCAGATTTCAGTGGGAATGGGGGAGATACAAGCTTCTTTGCCAACTGTGGTAGACTACATTTTTCTTCAAACTCAAACCAAGAAATGGATTCGGAACACCTCAAAATCTGTGCTTCAGTGGCTAGTCATGATAATATCTTTGAAAAATATTGGGAGTGCAAGAGGTCAAATGACTTTATTGTCAAACGCCTGGCATTAGAAAACAACAACACATTTTTCTTTAAGTTGTAGGAAACTTTCTGTATATTATATCCTTCCTGATTCTTCAGATTTCAGTTTTGGTTTAAGTAACTATTCCAGTGATTCTCACATGAAAGTCTCCTTAGTTTTTCATATAATGTTATTCCCTTTTCTCTAATATCACATTGTATTGGCCTATTGTTTGTAAAGTTTTCATTCCTAATATTGGAATAGTTTTAATACACCTATGTGATTAATCTTAGACCTTGGTTTTGGGCTTTTTCTAAATTATTTATATAATTTTGTGGTGCTATAATTAAATTTCAGAGCTTAATGTAGAACTGGTTTCACGTAAAATTTGTATGCTGCATTTAGTATTAATCTGAGGAAACAAGTCTTTCATGAACATTAATCTGTTTTGTGCTGATGCTGAGGTTTTGTCAGCATGAGTTTTGTAACTTAATTTCTGACCAAGATAAATTCCTAAGTATTTTGGCTTATTGTTTGGTTGGTTGGCTAGGTGTATTAGTTAGTGATATTTGGGTTTGTGGTGGCTTATGTCTTACGGTAAATAGCTGGTAGCAGGATTTCACTGGGTTTACAGTCGTTAAATTATTTCACAACACAAGGATAAATCTTCTAAAGCTTTATTTATTTCTTGTGATAATTTTACCAGTAACTCGTCTGTTGTCTCTTTGCATGAGACCCAACCACAACAGTTACGAAGCTTGAGTTCTGAGGGCGCTAGAAACAATAGACTGTGACGGTACTATTTTGCATTGCCTGTAATGAGGCAATATTAGCGATCCTAGTGGTGAGCAACTACCTAATGTTTGCATATTTACTACGTATTGAGCTTCGCGACTGTATATACTAGACTGTGACCCAACCACAGTTTGGTAATTTGCATCACTTATAACCAGAGACGAATGTGTGTTAACATAGGAATGAGGAGGAATATCAAGGTCTATACTTATTCCCTTAATACTGTTAATGTATATAATTATATTTACACAATTTCATTTCTTTTGTAATGAGGGTTGCTCATTCATGCATTGATGTACTTCGTTTCACCTTTGAATGTATATTGTACTTGTATGAAACTATGTAATAATGTAATGTTGTGTTGTATATTGCAAAATGTGAATAAAATTATTAAGCAAAGTTTTAACCTATAGGCCTATGAGAGTTATAATTTCATTTACAGTAGCCTACCCAAACATTTAGAAAATACTGTCCCTTTCTGTTGATGTATACTTGTGGAAGTTCTCCCACAGGATTTGATGGGTATGTGTGCGTCATTTATAGTGCAAATAATCTAAAAAAAAAAATATATAAAATTATATTTAATGATTAGTACTTTCCAAATTTTCTTCAAGTCAAGAATGTACAACTAGCGACCATATGGGGACGATGTAAACCTGTCCTTTTAAAATAACTGAATCGCTGAAATGAAAAAGGATAACATTCCATTAAACAACGTTTTCGACGAAACACAAGAAACATTCTACTTTATTTCTGAAAGGTTTTAGAAAAAAATTTAGCATTAATAATTTGTATTACTATGACAGGCAAATAATGTGCATGTAATGAAATTGCTTATTTTTAACAATTAACGCCAGAATTCTACTTCAAATGTTGTGGAATATTTTCCTTTCTAATCTCACTAAAAGAACAAAACTTTTCTCTTAAAAAAACTGAGACAAATGTATTATCACTTACAATAAGCACTTTGGAAATAACATTTAATAATATGTGTGCTGTAAAATCCAATAACAGCTCCAAAAATGCTAGAAACTGCTAAGGAGTCAGCATAGATTAGTCCTTTTCCTCACTGACATATTGCTGTAATGAGTTTTCTTCCAATGGGATAGTAGTGAGCCAATTCAAAATCTCATCATAAATCCCTTACATTCATCTGAGATACGACAGTATATTTTGAAAATGTCAGAAAGTTTCTTGTTATTGATTGAAAGTTTTCCTGCATATGCCTTTGTGGATGGCAAAGCAACAGGGCCTTGCTGTTTGTTGAGTTTGAACTTAAATGACGAAGTGATGAAATAAAAGGAGAAGCTGTAATATATCCAGGCTCATTGGATTTATATACCATGCGATGGTATTTGCTGATGTTGAAGTCTTCATGCTTATCCAGACTTCTTCTAATCTTCTCGAAGAAGTGTGGCCACAAATCCTTGGAGTTCAAGATGCTTTCTACTTGGACTGATTAGACCAGAAACTTTAATTCCTTTTTCTTAGCTTCTCTGAACATAGCAGTATATTGCTTTGGAACAATACTCGATCCTGATGACACTGAGATGAAAAAGAATAACATTCCTGGAACGTTTTCCTTTTTAATCTCATCTGACGAAACAACCTGCAGTATAACCCAAAATGAGTGAAGGAATATTTCCTTTCTTTTGCTCACCTGATAGAGAAAGAGTAAATTAATACCTTGGCTATCTCAGTTATATTTGGTCAAAAAGTGGAATTTTATCCTTTTTCAATTCGATTCAATTAGTTATTGTTGGCTCGTGATTCCATGTCTTCATTATGTCTGTAGGTTCCACTTCGGTTCAGTGGCTTCAAAGCATCACCATGGCAATCGCTCAAACTAACCAATCAGAGACCATGACAACAGCCCGACATTGCAGACTGTTTGGCAGCGAGCACGTGGTAGCCAGTTGCTTTGTTCAGAGGTGTTGAATCTTCGTTACTGTGTTACAGCAGGTATTGGTGTTCTGTCGTGGCTATTGTTTTTTCGTAGATATTTTGTTGTTGGTTAAGGTAGAATTAGTTTGAGTTTAATTTTAAATTTAATTTAGTTGTCAGTGTATTTGTAATGCGATTTATAGTGTCCGTGTATTTCATTTATACTATGTTGCAAGGCACAAATCGAACCACAGGCTCAGCGAGAAAATGGAGTGCTACAAGGGACAGCAAGAGGTCTAGAAGTAACGGAAAAGGTGCTCCTCTTACAAGTCAGGTGAGAGAAATGGTTTGTAATGTGCGAGACTATTTCGAGAAAGAAGAGACAATGACGGTCTCTTATTCCTGTGCAACAGGTAAATAGTACTGCAGAGGCTCTCAAAATAGGAAAGAATACTATCGTTAAAATAGGAAAGGAGTAATTTAAATTGAACGAGCAGGAGGACTTGAAACCCCGGGAAAGAAAAGGACAGTGGAAAAGTGGGTTATAAATTTAGATGCCTTTCAGAACGCTGCAATCCAGTGGCATGTATATTTATATCACTAACAGAAGGAGCATCCTACATTAAAAATGCTGCAAACTTCACTTTGAGATGAGGATCTTTTCCATGGCAGTGTTTCTTCTCTGCACACTGTCTTGAAGAGTTTAGGTTTCAAGTATAAAAAATCAATGGTCGTAAGGTATTAATGGAGAGAACTTATCACTTACACACTATGTACATTTATTTATCTATGCTACGTATTATATTCGCATTCATACGTTTATTATTATTATTATTATTATTATTATATTAGTCTAGTCAAAATATTACCATATGACACAAATTTATGAGCTTACGATTTCATATCAGCTGCTTAGTTCCAACACGGCAGACAGACAGCACAAAGAGCCACACTGCACTACCGCACAAGTTCACAACGTCACTTGCTTCCCACATGTGCGAGAGAGAACTGTCAATACCTTTCTAGTTTTGTATAGACTGTAGTTTTTTTGATAAAGCATTCATAGTTCAGTCAGTCATTCATACTCATAGGAAATGCATTGTATTCAACATGATTTATTGTTATTTGAGAAAACTGTCCCATGTATCAATTTCATTTTTGTTTTTGTTTTTGTTTTCCGATAAGCTACTATAGTATAATATATAATAAGTTTTTAATTAACCACCTATGCTTATCTTTTATACAGTTATGAATTTCTACATGAATTAATCTATCACATTAATGTTTTCGATACTTATTTGTATCATCATCAGATGTATGTACATGATAGTGATTAAAACCTAGCCGATTGGTGCGTGTATTGTGAACTTCCGTAGTATGTATGTGTGCTTAATGTACTTGTTCATGGTTTCTATTATAATATACTATTAACTAATAACACTAAAACTCTTTTAAAAATTTAAAATCAATGTCTAAAATATGATTATTTATAAACACATGTTTAAAATACACATTGGTTGTTATTATTTCACTTTGGTTCACTTCCGTGGTTTTGGTGTGTTATGATGTTAAATGGGGCAATAATTTTAAATTGTAAATTTTCACTAGTCTCACTTTAGTTGCACTGTATGTTGATTTCACGTGATCTTTATCTTCTATGTCTAACATTTGCTATTCGTATTTTCACATGCTAAAGTTGAAGTTACATAAAGTGAAGTTCACTGATGTACAGTTTTTACGTTAATAAACTCAGTCGTCTGACATGTTTGATTACAATTGTGGCATGATGTCGATCCCTGTGTCCCAGTAGTTAATTTCGAGAACAAATTTATTTTTAAATCGTGATCAGTTCTTAATTACACGTGTACAGTTTTCATGTGATAGTGTAATACATAAAATCTGTATTGTGTAAATAGGGTTGCCAGATCTCCAAGCGCCACCTACAGTGTCTGGTTTTATAAACCCATCTCCGGCCGACAGGAAACTTTTTCCCGGGGAAATTGCGTTTGAAATGTTAATATGTAATTAGCTATGTTATAGTGAAAATTCACTGTCCATCAAATAACTTTAAAAGTGAGCATCTGTGGTAGTGTTGATGTTTCAGTGCGCTTCTCTTTCCACCAATCAGACACAAAATGTCTAGCTTTCATTAATCAGGTATTCTTGTCGTACTTTAATTTTTATTGTAATTGTAATTGTAAATTTAATATTAATTGTAATCTTATTGTTCATGTTATAGTTGTAATCCCCTGGTAGAGGGGCAGAGAAGGCCTGACGGCCTTATCTCTACCAGGTTAAATAAATAAATCTAATCTAATCTAATCTAATCTAGTCTTTCATATTACACCAACAATCACCAACAATGAAAGATGACGTAAATAGTAAATTAAAACAGATAATTTTGATATGATGATAATATATTTCAGAAATATGACTTCAATCAATCATTTTCAATTAACTTTTGTCATTAATAAATTTTTGTAGCAGTATTTTAACGAAACCTGAATGCGTAACAATGGAACAATTTCAAATTTAAAGCTCAATATTCACCTCCTTGTTCCTTCACAAGTCAGTTCTTACAGCTTCATAGTGCAGTGCAGTCTGTTATGCGAAGTGCGGTAATTTGTGCGAGTTTTTTTTTTAGTATTGTGTTATGTTCAATACGAATCCAGCAAAAAGATACTTTAGTTCTTTTTGTGATGAATGGTTGACAAATGATAAGTACAAGGACTGGCTAGAAAAAGGAGAGGATGAACTTTCTTGCAGGTGTAAAGTGTGCAATGTTTCATTTACAGTAAAGTATGATGGCGTTAAAGCTGTTAATAAGCATTTGGAATCAGAGAGGCACAAAGAACATTACAAAGTACAAAGTAGGAATAATTCTATTCTGAAATTTATGCCACCACGATATTCAGTTGAACATGATAAAGTTACAGCAACTGAGTTGGCTTTAATATTTCATGATGTAAAACATCACCACTCCTACAGTTCACAAGATTGCGGTAATAAAATTTTACTCTTGTGTTTTCAAATAAGTAGCAAAAAAAAATAAGTTGTGTGCGAACCAAAAGTGAAGCAAGTGTTCTTTAACCATTCTCACAGGAAAGGCTTCTAAACGACTTAAAAAATGCCCCATTTTGGTTCAGATGCATCAAATAAAGGTAACAAGAAGCATTTCTCATTAGTGGTGACACATTTTTCTGTGAAACATGGAAAACGTAGCGATATTCTAGACTTCTATGAAGACATTAATGATAGTAAAGAGGATATTTCAAATAAAATTATATCAATTGTTGCAGAAAATGAACTTAGTTTAAGTAACATTATAGCTTATTCGGCTGACAATGCATCTGTGGTTAACATGGTAAATACAATTCAGTGTTCAGAAGAATGAAAGACAAAAATTCTAATGTAGTAAAGGCTAATTGTTATTGCGATGTACTGCATAATTGTGCCAAATATGGTTTTAATTCTTTAAGTATGATGTTGAGGCATTAGTCTTGAAAATATATTCCTACTTCTCGTAGTCATGTAAGAATGTCGAGGAACTTAGGTCGTTCTGTGAATTTGCTCAGCAGAACTATTTGCAGATTTTGCGTCATATTTCAGTTCGATAGTTGTCCCTTCAATTAGCTGTTGAACACCCTGGGTCAATTCCACGATAGGTTGGACATTGAAGTTAAAAATTAAATTTCGTGTTCAGTATATGTTCTTTATATCATTTTCTTCAGGAAAGTTCATATTTACAGAAATTAACAGAAAAATTCGATTTATTTAATTCATCTTTGTTTTACATACATCCGAAGTGAATATTTTTAGTGTGTACTTTTGATCTGTCAAATTTACTTTGGCAGTTTGTTGCCAAACCATAACTTAAAATTAATAAACAAGGCTGTTCTCTGTTGTAATTCTATTAACAGAAAGAGAAGACTTTAAAATCAGTGTCAATTTACTTTTATGAATGTCAGTGAGTTTAAAAATTTGCTGTTTTTAAAATAAGTGTTTTTATGTAACACTTGTCACAGAATATGCTTAAAGTTACTCTCTTGCTCTCAGTTTTTGTCCTAAAGGCACCAATTTTTGAAAGCAAAGTCAAAATATGATGCCAAAAGTACAGTATTTTTTTAATTTTTTTTAAACTAAAAATAACAAGTGTTTTAATGTGACGGGTGTTACAAAATTAGAGCACGGAGAACACAGGAATTCTGTATTTTGATTTATTGCAGGTAGTTCCCACAACACATTATTAAATAGGCTTCAAATGTTGGTAAATCTGAAGTTTAAGTTATCAGCAGTCGTCAATACCCGTTTCCTCCAAAATCTTACTTGCCTGAAAGATTTCCCACCAAATTTACATTAAGCTGAATGTTTGGTCGAAAGTTCTGATTTACATAAAAGTTATAGGCTACAAAGGTAAATGTACTTATGTTCTATTTTAGTTAATCATAGTACTTTTCTATTCTGTAACATTATTTCTTGCTTACTTAAAAAGGAATGAATTACTGAAGATATTAACCACTAGCATATCCTAAAAATAAATGCAGATTAAGCTGCTGCATTTTTAGGATACACGAAGCTGCATGTTAACCATGCAATTATTTATTTTAACGTTTTGAGATAGCTGGATACCGTATATATTTAATTGCAGAATGGGGAAATCAGCAGCAGAGAGGCAACCTGAATGCCCTACGCGAAGAAAATTATATAAAGATAAAATTCTGTGGTGTTCGAGTAAAGGGGGTGTTTAAAAGTATTTTCAGTAACAGTTCCAAGTTTAATTTTCATTTATCACCAAGCTCAGAGAGAGAGAGAGAGAGACAGAGACAGAGACAGAGACAGAGAGACAGAGACAGAGAGACAGAGAGAGAGAGATATATAAAAGCTTAGGAGAATCAAGAAGCTATCAAGAAAAGAATTTACTGCTCACAGTAAGAAAACAAAACTGAAAGTTTGAAACTAAAGGGCAAGAAAAGCTGCATTAAGAAACACTAGTGTTTTCAGTGAAACGAAATTCCAGTCACTAGGAAAAGCTGCCCAAATAGTAAAAATTGAGACAGCTCTGAGTATGATGCTGCTTAAGTTGTTGTATTTTGTTTTGTAATTACAGTTTTAGTAAAATTTATTAAATTCCATTGTGAGAAATATAAATTTATATTTAGCATTAGTTGAAGTGAGCATATATACTAAAAAGTAAATTTATGTTAGGAACAACAGTTTAATATCAAAAGCGAATCTGTACTTCTAGCCACACTATTTTGATTTTATGGCTGTATTTTTTATTGTTTCTATTAAATATTTGTATTAATTTACTTTAGAGCGCCAGAAGTACAATTTTGAAGCTATCAACATCATATTTGTAATTTACTAAGTGAAAGTTAACTTAAAAAAAATTGCACACTTTGAAAACATATGTCTACCATTGATATTAGGCTACCAGTACTCTTAAGTCTATGTAGTGAACTACAGAAAATGTATGTTCTATGATTTGAACCAAAAAAAAACCAAATGTGAAATTTCTTCAGACAAGTAACACCCATCACATTATTAAGTAACACCCATCACATAAGGTTAATTAAATTGTAAGTGTAGGGCTTAATATTTTAATTACATCCATTATATCACTCGATTCCTTGAACTTTCCTCTCACTGAAAATAGGTAACACAATTAATTCAAACTGTGAACTTCACAAAGTTATCAGTTAAACTGTATCATTAATTTATGCATGTCTTTTTCATGTTACACATGTCACATTGTTTATTTCACTTATATCACATGACAAATAATGTTTAGAAAAAAAAATAATTAGTTGTCTCTGACGAGCAAGAAGTGGAGATTCATCGGAGTATAAAAGAACTAGTAAAAATTTTTATTAATTACTGTATTCCAATTAAATTTCGAAGAATCTCTTTCTGAAAGTAACACCCGTCACAATGGAATTGACCCCTGTTAAAATGTGGCGTGTATTGAAAATGTATTATTTGGCAAAAGGTGAAGAAAAAATGCATTCTTTAATTTGCAAATTTTTATGTTCCCAAGAAGATGAAGTAAATGAACATTCATTGTCAGTGGCAGAATGTTTTCTGTATTTTGTTAATTGTACATTTCCGATTTTCTTTAAGGTGACTAAAATATTAGAATGTGAAAATACGCTTTCAACCGAGGTGCACAAAATCATATTGGTAGTAAAGACTCAAATAGAAATTCGTAAAAAGGACTCATTTTTCGGTTTTGAAGTGAATATGTCACTTGAAAATCTCACAGTTCACCACTGTGTATGACAGATTGTTGCAGTATCTAGTCAAGTGGTACGATTTTAGTGACAATAACATATTTTTCAGTTACATCTGTTCTTGATCTATCTAGCCCATCACTGTTCTCATTTAATAACTTAGTTTGCGTAGCAAAGAAATTACAAATTACTTTCATGTTCGACAGAAATGAACTCTACAATGAGTGGTCAATTTTAAAGGAAGTGATAACAACTCTGACGCAAGACAAAGATAAAAATCAGTGTTGCAAACTTTGGGTTTCTTTTTTCGAAAAAGCTACGACCCCTAATATGTTAATATTAATGCTAGAAATTCCAGTAAGTAACGCGCATGTGGAAAGGGTGTTTGTGTCATGAATGGTTTGTGGACAGATGACAGGAACAAAATGTCAACAGAACTAGTGAAAGTGGAAATCTGTATTAAAATGAACTTGAGAGTAAGCTGTCAGGAAATCTACAAAATAGCCTTGGAAAAAAACAGACTTCTAGAATCTGCAAGGAGCTCCAAGAAATACAAATTTTAAGGTAGGCCTACGTCTATTCTTAATACAGCAAAGATTTAATTTTATTATAGCTGAATTTTTAACAATTTACAACTTTTTTATGTGAGGCTCTGAAAAAATTAACTAATATGCATTTTATTTGACGGAGAAATAAATTGCTAAAGTCTACAAATCTGGCATTAAAATTAAGAGACTTGTTTCAGAATTTTTTTTTTTTTACGATTTCAAATATTAATTTGTCCATCAAATCAAATCCGATATTGCTGAATTTTTAACCGATCTTTTAACTTGCAATACAAAATGAAATATAACAGTAATTAATTATAATCGGTATAATAATACGCCCAATAATAGTAATAATAATAAATTTTATAGACATTGTAAATATCCCAGTTTGGCGATAGTTCAACCTGGCAATCCTATGTGTAAATGGTGTCTTTTGGTGGGCTCATAGGTCTTCAGCCGATCAGAAGTGGTGAGTGATAATATCAATAGAATTATAGAATTTAACAAAATCAAGTCTAAAAAAAATGCTTACTAAAAGGAAAGTTTTTAATTCTGAGTACATTATTTTAAAACTTAGGAAAATCGATAAGCTGAAAAATATTGCTTAACAAGGGAATAGTTATCAATTTATAATTACATCAGTGCAGTCATAACACTTAGCAAAAATCAATAAGCTAAAAAAAATGCTTGCTAAAGGAAGCATTTTCTGGAAAATGTACAATTAAAATATATCAGCAAGATTATAAAACTTCGCAAAATCAGGCTAAAAAATCTGTGAAAGCGGTAATTTTCAGAAAAATGTATAAGCCTTATTATACCAGAGCAACTATGAAACTCAGAAAAATCAGTACACTTAGAAATGCTTAATAAGAGGAAAATATTGAGGAAAACTTACCGATATTAAATTTTCATCACTCCCTAGATATCAAATGAAAATTTTATTGGGGGATTTCAACGCTAAAGTAGGACGGGAGGATATTTTTAGACCAACTATTGGAAAAGAGAGCCTACACGCAATTAGTAGTGACAATGGAGTTAGATTAGTCAACTTTGCCACATCGAAAAATCTAATTGCCAAAAGTACAACATTCCCCCATAAGGATATACATAAATATACGGGACTTCTCCAGATGGATTGACACACAACCAAATAGATCACATCTTGATAGATAAACGGAGACATACTAGTATAGTAGATATTCGAACATTCAGGGGTGCAGACTGTAATTCTGACCATTATTTGGTGATTGGAGAATTAAGAGAAAGATTATCAGTAGCCAAGCGAGTAGAGCAACAAGTTAATATTACTAAATTCAATATTTTGAAATTAAAGGACGAGGAAGCTAAGCAAAATTATCAGGTCGAAATTTCGAATAGGTTTGCCACTTTAGAAAGTTCCGACGAAGTTGAGAAAGAATTAGATGTTAATAGCGTGTGGGAAAATATCAGAGATAGTATCAAAATTGCAGCTGAGCAGAGCATAGGTTATTATGAAACTAAGAAAAAGAAACTGTGGTTTGATGAAGATTGTTGCATGGTAGTAGAAAGAAGGAAACAGGCAAAATTGAAATTCTTACAAGATCCAGTTGAGGAGAAGAGAGATAATTATTTCAATGAAAGACGGGAAGCAAGTCGTACACTTAGGAATAAAAAGAGAGGTTACTTGAAGGAAAAACTGAATGAGGTAGAAACAAATAGTAAGAATAAAAACATTCGAGATTTATATAAGGGTATAAAGGAATTTAAGAACGGATATCAGCCAAGGGTAAACGTGATCAAGGATGAGAATGGTGACTTGCTTGCAGACTCTCCATCAGTCCTAAACAGATGGAAAAACTATTTTGCGCAACTACTAAATGTACATAGGCCAAATAGAAATGATCGGGAAGAAATTGAAATACAAACTGCTGAGCCATTTATACCCGAACCCACGCTTTCAGAAGTCGAAATTGCGATAGAAAATCTGAAAAAGTACAAGTCTCCAGGTATCGATCAAATTCCAGCAGAATTAATACAAGAGGTTGGAAGTGCATTATATGGCGAAATTTATAAACTTGTACTTGCTATTTGGGAAAAGGAAATTGTACCAGAACAATGGAAGGAGTCCATAATTGTACCTATTTTTAAAAAGGGGGACAAAACCAACTGTGGTAACTTTCGAGGAATATCACTTTTGTTGACGTCGTACAAAATTTTGTCCAATATTCTTCTGAGAAGATTAACTCCGTACGTAGATGAAATTATTGGGGATCATCAGTGCGGTTTTCGGCGTAATAGATCGACTATATATCAGATTTTTTGTATTCGACAGATAATGGAGAAAAAATGGGAGTATAAGGGTACAGTGCATCAAATATCATAGATTTCAAAAAGGCATATGACTCAGTTAAGAGGGAAGTATTATATGATATTCTTATTGAATTTGGTATTCCCAAGAAACTAGTTCGATTAATTAAAATGTGTCTCAGTGAAACATACAGCAGAGTCCGTATAGGTTAGTTTCTATCTGATGCTTTTCCAATTCACTGTGGGCTAAAGCAGGCAGATGCACTATCACCTTTACTTTTTAACTTCGCTCTAGAATATGCCAATTAGGAAAGTTCAGGATAACAGGCAGGGTTTGGAATTGAACGGGTTACATCAGCTTCTTGTCTATGTGGATGACGTGAATATGTTAGGAGAAAATACACAAACGATTAGGGAAAACACGGAAATTTTACTTGAAGCAAGTAAAGCATCGGTTTGGAAGTAAATCCTGAAAAGACAAAGTATATGATTATGTCTCGTGACCAGAATATTGTACGAAATGGAACTATAAAAATTGGAGATTTATCCTTCAAAGAGGTGGAAAAATTCAAATATCTTGGAGCAACAGTAACAAATATAAATGACACTCGGGAGGAAATTAAACGCAGAATAAATATGGGAAATGCGTGTTATTATTCGGTTGAGAAGCTCTTATCATCCAGTCTGCTGTCCAAAAATCTGAAAGTTAGAATTTATAAAACAGTTATATTACAGGTTCTTCTGTATGGTTGTGAAACTTGGACTCTCACTTTGAGAGAGGAATATAGGTTAAGGGTGTTTGAGAATAAGGTGCTTAGGAAAATATTTGGGGCTAAGCGGGATGAAGTTACAGGAGAATGGAGAAAGTTACACAACACAGAACTGCACGCATTGTATTCTTCACCTGACATAATTAGGAACATTAAATCCAGACGTTTGAGATGGGCAGGGCATGTAGCACATATGGGCGAATCCAGAAATGCATATAGTGTGTTAGTTGGGAGACTGGAGGGAAAAAGACCTTTAGGGAGGCCGAGACGTAGATGGGAGGATAATATTAAAATGGATTTGAGGGAGGTGGGGTATGATGATAGAGACTGGATTAATCTTGCACAGGATAGGGACCGATGGCGGGCTTATGTGAGGGCGGCAATGAACCTTCGGGTTCCTTAAAAGCCATTTGTAAGTAAGTAAGTACATGATGTATAGACCTAATTATATCAAAACATTTACGAAACTTAGAATTAAAATCAGTATGCTAAAAAAATGCATAACAAGCTAAAAATATTGAGGAAATTCTTCTGATGTTAAATTTTCATCACTACATAATGTATAGGCTTAATTATATCAGAACAATTACAAAACTTTGAAAAAACAGTAGGTATGCTAAAAAAATTTTTCATAAAAGGAAAATACAGTAGAATCCATCTTAATCAGTACCTGAGGGACCTGGCTAGTTCCGGATATGAGATTTTGCTGGATAATTGAATAAATACCAGTATATACAATAAAAGTTTGTATTTCATGGTGCAAAATGTTGAAACTGCAGCCATGTGAAGCTTATTTCTCGATCATTTATTCATAACTGAATAAGCATAAAAACTGTGTGGATTTTCCTTATTAAAACATATCACACATCACAAACAATACACTAAAATAGGTTCGAATATTCACTGAAAATGAAAGTTCCTGCGAACTTCCTTATGTGGCAAAACTGGTGGCCCACACTGTGTCAGCGTGACAGATTTATTTTTTTTATTTTATTATTATTATTTTTTTTTTTTTTTTTTTTTTTTTGTTAAAAGTGCCGTTGTTTTGGTATTATCAGTTGTTTGGGTGCCGGTCACGAGGGATTTTACTGTATAGAGAAAAACCTTCTGGTATTAAATTTTCATCACTACATCTAGCCCAATGGATTGCAGTTAGAAATTGCGTCTCAATTGAAAATGATAACCTGCGATCATTTTCGTTTTCATAGAGGTTAGGACATGGCAACACTATCAATTTCGCATTTTCTGCAGTGAATCTGACAAGTTTCTAAAATTAACGTCATATGTTCTAAATACATCTAATTTTGTAAGGTATGTTTTCCTCTTTCGTCTCATTTCACGAATTCCACTAACAAAAGCCACATTATAAAGTTCATAGTGAGCCATTTTGCAGAGTTATTTCACTTTTAACCCTTAGTAGACGTTAGACTTATACCACTATTGCACGCAAATGTCTAACTCTTCACCAGGGACTCGTATACCTGTACAATCAGGTAAATTCGTGTTGGGTTCGTTAGACAAGCAGTTTAAGGCGCACAAGGTATGTCCGGCCAACATATCGTGCCCAAGATCATAGGTTTGCGTCCCGGCCACTGCAGTTAATTGAGCCTGTGGTAAAGGTTAGGGAGGGTCCATGTAAAATAATCGGTGTAATGGTACGCATGGAAGCTGACGGGGTTTCAGTTGACTCCAGTTGAAATGATTTTGCTCCTTTTTTAAGAAAAAAAAAACATTACAAAAAAATTTTGTTTTAATCAAGTGAAATGTCCTTAATGTTATATAAAATTAAAGAATATCAACGTATTTTGTATATAACATACAATTTATAACATATTATATCACGTCATGACCATAATACTAGCTAGCCACTATAATGGACGCATGGTTCCTAAGGGTTAAACTACTCTACCGACAGAGACTAAAATTTAGCCAGCCAAACCCTGCTTAGCATGCATACTATCACTAATACTGGTTTCTTCTTTTTAAGGCACTACAACTTCGTTGAAGTTCTGGCCTTCTCAACGATCTCTTTTCATTTCTCTCTATCTTGGACAATTCTGGGACAATTCTGAATCCTTAATAAAGTTATATCTTCCAGTACGTCATCCCTCCATCTATTTTTTGGTCTTCCTGTTGCTCTTGTCATTAGAGGTTGCCACTGGTAGATCTTATTCACCAGTTTATCATTTTGCATTCGGTTTACATGTCCAAATCATCCTATTCTTTGAGGTTTAATAAAATTTATTTTATTTTTATTTTTAATTGTCTTATTTAATTCCATATTGGTTTGGATCATCCATGTACCATCTTTTCTTTGATTGGTCCTACGCAAAATTTTTCTTTCGAAAATCAAAAGCTTTTGTTTTATTGTTTCCTTCAACACCAAGTTTCACATGCATATGTCACAATTGGTCTCATAATTGTTTTATATAGGTTGAATTTTGCTGACTTAGATATTAATTTACTTTTCAACAACATTTTGTTCGCAAAATATGCTTTATTGCCTAGAGAAATTCTCTCATTTATTTCTTTTTCTATACTATTATTTTGGTTTATAATGGAACCTAAATATTCAAACGAATTTACTCCTTCATAACTAATATTTTCTATTTTAAGATATTTTGTTGCTCTATTTTTTGTGTTATTGTTTAAATATTTAGTTTTAGCATTATTAACTTATCAATTCATATTTGCTTGATTCTTCTTTCAATAATTTGAAAGTTTCAACTAATGATGGCATAATTCTTATTATTATATCATCTGCATATGCTATGCATTGTTTTAGTCTGGTATTTATGTTGCTAGTACTGGTTTATGAATACAAAAAATGTTAGGTTGTTGTTCATCCACTGGAAGCAGCTAGTTAGCCCGTGCTAAGAATGTCTATCAATACAGCTCCACTGGTAAAATTCAAAACCAACTTTGGCGGCGAAATAGAAGCCATATACATTGCCCTCGCTCAACTGTGCATTGGAATGCAATCATTTCAGGAAGTTGTCATATTTTGAGACTCTACTACCACAATACAAGCGATAATAAATTTTGAGCGTCCATTGACTTTCAATGTGCTGGAAATATGATACATACTAAAAACATGGAGAAAGAAGTTACATTTCAATGGATTCTCTCCTATATTGGAATAAACGACAATGAAGAAGTTGACTACTTGGCAAAAATGGGAACAACAATATTAAACAGCTCAAAAGGACATTTATCTTTCCATTCTTCAAAACTCAAAATAAAATCCGACTTTAAGTCTGAATGGTTTGGAGATTTAAAGAAATTAAGCAAAGAGAAACAATGGGTTGAAGTCCTCATTTATAAAAAGAGCCTACCGAAGTGAAACTGTTGCAGTAGTCTTCATAACAATGTACCATAACTGGCAGAACACCTACACTAGATGAAAATAATAGCCTTACCAAATTGCATGCTGAATGAAGATATCATAATGAACTGGGGCCATCTTAGAACATGTAGTGCACTTCAAACCTATTGGACAAGATCAGATGGAAACTTTATTGGGAAGCCAGGAGACTAATGGCAAATATTCTAAATACCTAGAATAAAAAGTAAATGAATAAGTAAAAGAATGAATGAATGAATAAATAAGTAAATAAATACATAAATATGCCACTGTCTATAATATTATGTTTAGTGTTTCATTTCTTAAGGCAATTGGACCAGTGAGATTTCTGTTGCAACTTAGTGTCTCCTAATTCATTTATGTATCTTCTAAAATACCTATGTTCTAATAATAAATTAAACATTTTAACACTAATAATTTCATATCACTTAAGTAATGTGTACAATGACGAAATATGCGCAATTCAATTGCACCGTTCATTTTTTTTATGGAATTCATATTCTGTCAGTGAATATTTTATTGTAAAAATTAAATTATAACTTTTTACAATACAGGCTGGGATACTTAGCTGTCCCATTCCAACAAGGGGATACTAGGTCAAAAGATCCACTGAAAAATGTCCATGTAAAAAAGTCCATAGTCATAAATGTCCATATTAATAAAAGTCCAGAATCCAAGACTTACGCGAATGTTAATGTTTAAAATATGACTCTTCTCATCATTTATAAAATTTTTTCTCGATCCCTTCAATTTTCCTATCATTATATTTTTTTCCCTTATATTTACGCTGTCGTAATTTTAAACTTCAAGTAATTCATGTTCTTTCCTGCCAAGAAAGATGGTGTCCATGCAAAAAATTGAACATAAAATTACAACTACCAACGTAAATTTTGCTATAAATACAGTCAGTCAATTTATACAGATTCAAGTAGAGAAATTCTGTGATTATATGTTTCTATCATGAAGGATATGTGATCACTGGTGAGGACCAAACTGTGGAGGACATTCTTGACAATCACATCCAGTGCTGGTACTAGTGATGGTGATATCAACATTCCTCTATCAACTTAGCTTACTTACTTACTGGCTTTTAGGGAACCCGGAGGTTCATTGCCGCCCTCACATAAGCCCGCCACTGGTCCGTATCCTGAGCAAGATTAATCCAGTCTCTACCATCATATCCCACCTCCCTCAAATCCATTTTAATATTATCTTCCCATCTAGGTCTCCCCAAAGATCTTTTTCCCTCCAGCCTCCCAACTAACACTCTATATGCATTTCTGGATTCGCCCATACGTGCTACATGTCCTGCCCATCTCAAACATCTGGATTTTATGTTCCTAACTATGTCAGGTGAAGTATACAACGTGTGCAGCTCTGAGTTGTGTAACTTTCTCCATTCTCCTATAACTTCACCCATCTTAGCCCCAAATATTTTCCTAAGAACTTTATTCTCAAACACCCTTAATCTCTGTTCCTCTCTCAAAGTGAGCGTCCAAGTTTCACAATCATACAGAACAATCGGTAATATAACTGTTTTAAAAATTCTAACTTTCAAATTTTTTGACAGCAGACTAGAAGAAAAAAGCTTCTCAACCGAATAATACACGCATTTCCCATATTTATTCTGCGTTTAATTTCCTCCTTAGTGTCATTTATATTTGTTACTGTTGCTCCAAGATATTTGAATTTTTCCACCTCTTCGAAGGATAAATCTCCAATTTTTATAGTTCCATTTCATACAATATTCTGGTCACGAGACATAATCATATACTTAGTCTTTTCGGGATTTACTTCCAACCCTATCGCTTTACTTGCTTCAACTAGAATTTCCGCGTTTTCCCTAATCGTTTGTGTATTTTCTCCTAACATATTCACGTCATCCGCATAGACAAGAAGCTGATGTAACCGGTTCAATTCCAATGAACACTGAATAAAATAGTCAGCGCAAGACAAATAATTGAAGCAACTTATTTAGAAGGAAAAAGTGGCAAACGAAAACATGTGAGGGTCAGTTTCCAGAGTTAGAAAACGTGTTACTAAAATCGTTCAAACAAGCCCGTGCTTCGAATGCACCAATTGATGGCACCGTGGTTCATGCTAAGGCAGTGCATTTAGCTCTACAGATGAGACTTTTAGACTTCAAAGCTTCAAACAGTTGGATTGAAAGATTCAAGAACCATCACAGTCTAATGTACAGATGTGCCCAAGGTGAGGCTGCAAGTGTGATAATATTGACACTGTCAAATCATGGAAAAATACGACACTTCCATCCATTATAGAAAAGTACAGGCCCCAATGATGTTTTTAATGCAGATGAAAAAAAAAATGTTTTTCAGTAGCACATTTTCCCATATATGACGTTCAAATTATTTTGTTCCTAGAAAACCGTACTAACGAGATTCTACTGTATATGATAATGTACCTTTTATAAACTAAGTAATGGCATCTCTCAAGAGGGATCCTGTTGACGAATTGACATGCTTGCCATTCCACTAGGCTCTGTATCAGCCTACATTATCAGCAGGGAACGGATTTATATGGACTAAAAATATATGAAATATGTAAATATATATGCAGTTATTTTTACCAAAATATGGAATTAAATATGGATTTTTACCAAAATATGGAATTAAATATGGACTTAAAATTATAAAAAAATGACTATGTACGTTAAATATTGGTACATTTTAATCAAACTAAACAAAAAATATAATGGACGTACCTTATCTTCCAATGTAGTTTCAACAAAACACAATTTTTATTGTCTGTTACCATAACAATAGGTTACAAACATTTCTTTCAAGTGCTGAAAAGTGAATCTTCTTCTATTGTCTCTGAGGATAGATTTATACTGACTAAAAGAGCGTTCGACGTCACAAGAAGTAACTGGTACATAATTCAATTTCACAATGTCTGCTGGGGATAAGTCCAAGTTAATCTTCACTGTTGATTCACCACTCATCACAGCAACAACCTTTTGTAGTTCTTCATATCCAGGGTTTTTTGAAAGTACAGTGTCCACCTTAGCTCTTACTGCATCTGCAACTTTACCTCTACCACGATTCAGTTGTTCCACAGTACTATTTATAATTTCAAAACTTTCAGATAGTGAAAGGTGCCTATTTTGGAGACTTTTGAGCGTTTTTATGATGCATGAAAATGTATGCTGAATGTGAGCTAAGTCATTCTTCACACTTATGTCACAGGTAACTGTTTTCGCAGTATCAATTGAGACTGCATCTTCAGAGTCCAATGCAAGGAGAACATTGTTAATAGAGTCTATATGTTCGGCATAATATTCAACTGCTTCTAGCCATGTACCCCATCTAGTTAAAATTGGCTTTGGTGGCAATGGAATTTCAGGGTACATTTCTTTCAACACGTTAACTCTACTGGGAGCTTTGAGAAATACTTTTTTCACTGATGAAATCAACAAATCTACTTTAGGGAAATTGTCTCTGACCACTTCTGCCACACGATGAAATGCATGCGCCACACAAGTAAAATGAGTCAATTTAGGATATACAACAGATAATGCTTGTCCAGCTTTGACCATATAAGGGGCAGCATCGCTAATAAAGAATAACACATTATCGTACATAATACCCTTTGGCCACAGGATACCCATAGCTTCGTTGAACAGTTTAACTATAGTTTTGTTATTGCACTTTTCTAGAACATCACAATGTAAAAGAATTCGTTCAGAATATTGTTCACTTAACAAACCGATAACTACATTACCAACAAGTCTACCTTCTTTGTCGGGAGTCTCATCAATGGAAACCCAAATTGAACTATCTTTAATTTCATCTCTTATCTTCTGTATTGTCTCATCGTAGATGGATGGAGCATACGTCTTCCTAAGTGTTGACTCATCCAGGATTGTATGTTGAGTATATTTTTCAAGGAATTCCCTGAAGACCTTATTCTTTAGTTTGTAGAGAGGAATATCAGCAGAGATGAGAGAACGGCACAGGTCGATGTTAAACTCAGATCTTACATTCGATGTTGTTGGTTGTGTTAAAAACAATTGTCTCTGCTTGGAATTTAGTTGTTTGTTGGCCTGATGTTTACTAGTTGTAATGTGTTGTTGCACCAGGAACTTTTGTGTAGATGATACTGCACACTGACACAAATTACAAAATAATATTTTATTGTCAGTTGATAAACCATCTTCTTTAAATTCTGAAATGTAACTTGTTAGTTTTGATTTTAAATTGACTGAATGACGTACTTTTGGCATATTTACCGTCTTTATAGTATGATTTACAAAACTGAACCTATGTGTACTCTGACTGGCACTTAACTGTTGAGCTGCACAACTGAAGTCTGTTAAAAATTTTAAATTAAATTAATACAGTTTTGTAACTTACTTTCCCATTGTTGATAGGACTGCTAATTTTCAAATAACTCTGATGTTAAAGGGATTACTGAACATGTGTTTAAATCTCTATTGTTGAAATGTATTTTTAAAAGTTAATGGAATTTTGTTTTGTTTTATTGTTAAACCTAATATAATATGGACTGTTTTATATGAAATATGGAAAATATATGGAAATTAACGAAAATATGTACTAAACTCTAAAATATGGAAAAATATGGAAAATAAAAGTAGGATTTTTCAACCCTACACATTGTGAAACATAAAGATAATGCAAAATATAAATTATATTAGCTTTATAAGTAAATATGTATTTACATATAAATCCTTTCCCTGATTATCAGCAACAGTCAGGTTTGAGGCATGGGAGCAACAACCTGCTGAAGTCCACACAGAAAAATGCATGATTTATGAGCTCACAGTTCCTTACTATTTGGAGAAATATCACCTCATCTTTCTTTGAAGTTGTAAGGCTAGTTATTGGAGCTAGGGGCACAATACCTCGCTTCTTTGTCAGTTTCTGCAAGAAGTTCCAGTTAAAAAATGACTTCATTCATTATGCTTCCCTCACTGCCATTAGAGGATTGCTTGCCATTTAAAAATTACATCTGTACTTTGCATCCTAACGAGAACAACATTTGTTTGATTTTAATGTTCGTTTATTAAGTTTACTTTATTTTGTTATTTCTGTTCTTAATTTAATTTTTTGTTCGTTTCCTATGTTCATCTTTTGTGATATTTCTTGTTCTCTTCTTTTAATATCATTTTTTTTTTTTTTTTTTTTTTTTTTTTTTTTTTTTTTTTTTGCTCTGTGTGTTAGCTATGCTTCGTCGAAGGAGGCAGTCCCTGGTTGAGAAAGCTAAAAGTGTTTCTTTCAAAATAAACAGTCCTGTGTGTTATAAAAGCTCAAACATTGTTTACAAATCAGTCTATGTATCGAACAGTGTGTTCTTAGTATGCATAAACCATTTCCCATAATTTACACTTTCCCTCAATTTACACAATTTTTAAGTCCCTTGAAAGGTGTGAAAGAGGGGTTCGAACATTGGAAGGCTGCATTTGGCCGAAGGCCGTAGTTTGCTCACCCCTGAATTAAATAATGGCATGAAATGCCTATGTTTAATTTTAACAAAAACTCAAATGTTAATGTGAATCTTATATTAGCAGTTATACCAATAAAATAATTTTCTAAGTAATAAATTTAAATGTGAATGTATACAGAAACCTAAGTTACTAGCGTTCTTACCACTGTATTGGGAAAGACAAATTTTAACCATTGTTAGTTATACAGCACAGTAACACATTTTCTTCACTGAAACGTATATAGTGAAGACATTGTACAAGCTGTGTTTCCACAAGTTTCAGCAGCATTTTCCAGAAGCTACACAATCATAA
The DNA here is from genome assembly GCF_040183065.1 of Periplaneta americana. NCBI lineage: Eukaryota > Metazoa > Arthropoda > Insecta > Blattodea > Blattidae > Periplaneta > Periplaneta americana. The sequence continues at coordinate 81,683,485 of NC_091122.1, read as the reverse complement.
AAAAGTGGCGAGAAACAAGTTCTATTCTCGATAAGAAGAAATGTTGTTCAAAGCATGCTTTTACTTACTTACTTACTTACTTACAAATGACTTTTTGAGAACTCGGAGGTTCATTGTTGCCCTCACATAAAAGTCCCCATCGGTCCCTATCCTGAGCAAGATGAATCCAGTCCCTAGCATCATATCCACCTCCCTCAAATCCATTTCAATATTATCCTCCCATCTACGTCTCGGCCTCTCCAAAGACCTTTTTCCCCTCATATCTCCCAACACTCCATACACATTTCTGGATTCACCCATACATGCTACATGCCCTGCCCATCTCAAATGTCTGGATTTAATGTTCCTAATTACAGTAGCGTGCAAATTAATCCGAACAACGTAATTACTTATGCAAAAACACTCAAACGGGATAAAAAAAGGATCTAAGACATACCTCAGTAATCTATGTGGCCTCCCTTGTTCCTAATAACAGCTCTGAGACGATTTGGCATGGATTCCACTAATTTCCCACAAATATTCTTCATTTCTTCATCGCGAAACCATACACCAATGAGGGCAGAAATCATCTTCTCCTTTGTAGAACAATCCATTTTTGCATTCTTCTTTTGCAAATTGACCACAAGTTCTCAATGGGGTTGATGTCGGGTGAGTTGCCTGGCCAGGGGAGTACCTGAATATTCTTCTTCTTGAAGAATTCTGTAGTTTTTCGAGACGTATGGCATGGTGCCAGGTCTTGTTGGAACACACCTCTGCCATCCGGAAGTGATTTTTGCAGCTGGGGTACGATTCTGGTTTCCAATAAGTGAATATATTTGTCAGAATTCATCATTCCTTTGATAGGTATTAATGCTCCAGGCCCTTCATGTGTAAAACAACCCCAAAACATTACTTTAGGGGGGTATTTGGGTGCTTGTTGGAGATGAGCTGCTGTTACTTTTTCGGATCCTTTCCGTATGTAAGAAACACGGTGGCCGTGGACCTTGAAATGAGACTCATCGGAAAAAAGTACATTCTTCCAGTCATTCACTGTCCAGTGTTGATGTAATTTTGCCCACATTAAGCGTTTTTTGCACATAACAGGGGTTAGCAGTTGCTTCTTAATAGGCTTACGAGCCCTTCGTCCAGCTTCCAAAAGCCTACGCCGCACTGTTGTGACGTGAATATTCGCCCCAGTGGTAGCCATTAACTCGCAGGTTAAGTCGACAGCAGTTAGTCTAGGATTTAATTTACTTTTCCTGACAAACGATCATCTGCAGGTGAAGTCTTCCTTTTCCGGCCACAGTTTCCTTTTTTTTCTGGGGTGTGATGGATCCAGTATCCCTGTACTGTTTTATGATCGAATTAACAATAGCCAAATCGATGTGACATTCTGCAGCAATTTGCCTCTGTGTCATAGAAGAATGCTCTGCTAATGTTATAATTTTAGACCGTTTTTGTGGAGTTGTATCCATTTGTGAAGACAACAGAATGTACACAGGATTGCAGTATTAAGTCTTCAACACAACTGAAATGCTTATAAGTACAAAACGACAGGCAAAATGTCACATATTATAAAAAAAATAATAACGACAGACCTTCAACAATGGAATTACACGTATTACAGATGTCAATTAAAGCGGTATGAGCAGCTGTGAGGCCAACAATGACAGAAAATGTAAAAATATGTCGTGTTCAGATTAATTTACACGCTACTGTATTTCAAGCAAAACAGTTATCAATAATAAAATCGTTGATTTACTTACTTACCTACATAGAAATAGGTTTTAAGGAACCCGCAGGTTCATTGCCGTCTTCACATAAGTCTGCCATCGGTCCCTATCCTGTGCAAGATTAATCCAGTCTCTATCATCATATCCCACTTCCCTCAAATCCATTTTAATATTATCCTCCCATCTACGTCTCGACCTCCCCAAACGTCTTTTTCCCTCCGGCCTGCCAACTAACACACTCTATGCATTTCTGGATTTGCCCATAAGTGCTACATGTCCTGCCCATCTCAAACGTCTGGATTTAATGTTCCTAATTATGATTTGTAATTATGGTTTGCTCAATGATTTTATTATTGATTGCTATTTTATTATTGAGCAAACAAACTCATTTAAACTATTTAGGATGTTTAATATCTTATGAGAATAAAAAAGATATTCAAAATAAAATCTCAAAGTTCCTAAAAATAACAGAACTCATAAATCATATTTTTAAACTACAAAATTTTCAAGGAGTGCTAGAGTAAAAATGTATATTTTCGCACTTCCAATGTTAATGTATGGCAGTGTGATATGGACTCTAAAAACATCTGACAAATCAAGAATTAGAATGGCTGAAATGAAGTTCATGAGAAAAACTGCAATATATTTTGTTAAATCACACGACTAATGAAGAAATTTTAAATGAAATAAAAGTTACATGAGTGCTCGATGAAATACAAAAAAAAACTAGTTTGAATACATTCAACAGATGCCACGAGATCGTCTCCCAAGAATAATGAAAAATTATTATCAACCTTGGGGAACAAAATGTCAGGAACGACCAATGAAACTACTACTGGACAACTAAGACTGGAACAGATCGACCATTTGGTCCAAATCCATGAAAAGTGTTATTATGGGGTCATTCCATATCAAGTCAACAAGGTGCTCAACCCGACCGACTCAGATTTCTTTCAAAATTTGAGGTTTTGTTTTACCTGCCGCGCTAACTAAAACTGCCGAGTTTCATATGTCCTGTGCTTTTCGTTTTCTGTCAGTGGCGTTTCAAACATGAAGAAAAATCATATTTTTGTAAGCACGCCGCTTCAATTAAAATTATATATCTCAACAACGTCTCCAGATAAATTTACAAAAATTGAGTGATACATTCTTAATATGTGATAGTTTTTATTGCTTATATTGTTTTCTGCATATATTCAATTACACTAAAAAAAACATGGTGAAACAATTTTCACATATTCATATTTAAAAATGCGGGGATTCTAGTTTAAGCAAAAAAATATATAGTACGCCTCAATTAGTGATATAATGAACTGATAAGTTTCAACTTCGAATCATCTTAGGTTACAAAATAAAAATTTTTATGTCACTGCAAGCATAAGCTAACCATATAAGTTGCGATAATTATGTCCCACACATTCGTTGTATTTAATTATATTTGATCATATTCTTGAATGTCACTATGTAATTTAACATGTAGTACATTATTCGAATTTTTTTAATTATTACCTCAAACAAATTATTGTCACATGGATTTTGTTAAACCTGAAGTTCTGTAAGAAATGCTTACCTTTCATTGCTGAGATGAAATAGCCTGATCATCTTTCCAGACAGGATGCTGCATTGTTTCAGCTGCATTTTAAAACTGCTTAGCAAGTATAATACCCATCCTAAACAGCAGGACTGTATGAAACTTGTGTTGCAGGCACTGCAGTGGATTTTGCAAATCAAAGAGTAAGCATTTTTTCCTCTTCAGTATAGCTTTTTTTAGTCACATAAACGGTATTAATGTTTGGGAGATGATCCCTTGCCCAGTCGTACAATTCCCTAGGTGTAGTTATTTGTTTATCGGACGGTCTCTGCAAATTAGCACGAGCCGCAAACATTTTTAAGTGTCCCACCTACAACGTCGCATGCTCTTTTGCCATGCGATATGCAAAAATATGCAATTCTGCTGGAAATCCAAAATCTTCTTCCTGTAATGTGAGGTTCAGGAAATTTTTTTCTATTTTTATACTGAGCAGAGAATCCATCACAGAAATACATAATTTTGTGGTGAATTACAGATGTTTGTTTTAATGACTCCATTACATATTTTTGAAACAGATGTACAGCTGTAGTGTCATGTTTCGGGCAGTGTGAAATTATTACCAGATTTTTAATAGAGACTGTATCGGATGACGATTCGTTATAATATATTACGAAAGTATGAATGGTTGTCTGCACATTAGTCCTGTGGTATGACTGAATTTCATCTTGGATTACGAAATAATAGTTTTCAGCAAAGTCGCATAACACAACATGGCTGTAGAAATGATTTCATATCACGTAGAAACTTACTTTGTTCAGGTGATATAAATAAGTGAGTCAGTAAATCACCAAGTTTCTCCAAGAGACAGTCGAAAAATTGTCTTTGGGTTTCACTATGGTCTCAAGCATTGATCAGTCAGTTGTCATCCACTGCTTGTAGGTCACTGATTCACCGAAGTTTTATTCGAAACATTTCTCTAAACCCTCTCTTATTTTGAATGGTTCAGGACATTCTGTACATTTCCTGAACAAGCAATTTATATGAGGAGGATTGCACACCATAGTAGCCAAGAAATGTTGATAAGTTGGAAGGTATAAAGAAAAATTTTCTAGAAATCCATGTAGACCTGAAACTTTAATAAATTGCTTCCGGCATGAGTTTTAAAGAATTTGCTAATGATCAAGTATAATTAATTCATGGTATTATGTCGAGTTATTGTTTATGATTCACTGTTTTCGAGATATGAGGCAATATTAATTTTTTTTCTCCATATTCCCATTATCTCTTTTATTGATTCAAACATTTCTTTTGATTTTTGTTACCTCAGACTTATTTCAGTCTTGCAATTATAATTTTCTGAGGAGTGCTTTCTGTTTGAATGCTATAGATTATATGCAGAGGTGTAGAAATGGTGACAGTAGAAACTTTGAGAAACATTTGTACATAAAATTCATATTAAGATATATCTGCCAGCTGTTTTCTTGCACTTATGCTGTCAGTTCTATAGTTCAGATCAAAATCTCAAAATTCTGCTCATTTAAAGTGCAAAAATCTTAAATCATGCTCTACATATCCACTTATATTAGGAAGTCAGGGAGAAAATGATTAATATTAATATTAATATTAATATTAAACACAAGGACTGCAGAAAGATAGAAAGTGCCTATAAAATTTATAGAGTGTTTTTTCGTCATTCAGGCTAAATGTGTAGTGATTTCTGTATTTATAGTATATTTCTGTGCTATGTGACCTCTCATGGTCTAGTGGTCAGAGCTTCTGGCTATAGTTCATGAGGTCCCGGGTTCGATTCCTGGTTAGAATTTTTCCTTAAAGGGGATTATTCCTGTGTTCGTCCATGGTCTGGAATTTAGGTTAAGTTTAGATTTAAGACCTCACCTGGCACCACATTATCATAATCATCCTATCACATCATCGGGGTAATGTAACTCCGCCTTCCAGGCGCCCCAACCTCAGAAGTGGGTTACAATTAAGCCACGGCCAGGAGAGAAGACCAGAAATGTCGAAAAGACAACCTGGTGGCATTGGATAAAAAAAAAAAAACATTCTGATGACACAAACACAGACAGTATAGTCCCACTAACTCCAGCTAGAATACAATTTCTTGGTCTAAGAGTTGAAAATTTGGAGAATATTACCTTCATTTCAGGGTTAGAATTTTTAAACGCTGCATATAATTCATTTCTGCTCATGTGATTTACTCCCTGATTCTTTAATCATAACAAATATTTCTTACCAGGCATCATTCTGCTAATCTCGTCAGAACAACAGAATTCTTTAACTTTACCAGCAACAGCCGCGGGCAAGGGTTTTCCAGGTTCCAGATTTGGTGAACATAAAATTCCCTTTTCCTTTGCCAGGACTTTGGCTTTCCGAATTATGTATTCGGAAGCTGAAAGAAACTTTTTTTATATATTATTTATGCTCCAGCGTTTAGGTATTAGTGTTAAAATGGTGATTTTCTCACTTTTACCTGAATTTTGAAAATTTTCCTGCAACTGAGACAAAATTTCAGAATCAGGACTTGATGAAGGACCTGGTTCCTCGGCATCTTTAATATCGAAGACTTTATCTTTTACGACTTTTTCAATATTTTCAAATTTCTGTCTCTTATATTTCTCTTGTTGTAGCCTTTTTTGTTTAATAAGGAACACACCTTGGTCAAAAAGACTTGTATTTAATGAACTTACATTTGCTGTAGAATCGACGTATTCTTCATTACTAGAGTCATTCTGAGGATTCTGCGTAATAGCATCATATTATATTTTTTTATTTCTTTGCGACACATAGCGCACACCTTTTGTTCCTGTTTTAAATCAGGAAATACATTAAGCATCCACGATATAACAATTCTTAAATTTTTCCTCTAATTACAATGCCCTGATTTCTCAAAGGGATTGCAGCAAACATATAACTTAAAACGCGACTCCATTACATCGCACAAAACTACCACATTCTAAAAAAACTAACGAAACTGCACTTGAAACAGATTGCACGTTTTGTATAAATTGCCACTCATGACGGTCTGACAGATCGATGACGCAGATAATAATCAGACAAGTACAAACTCGCACACATGCAGTGTTGGTGTAAGATGGGTTTAAGTGCTACAAACCAAGACATTGATATTTTTTTTACTGATATTCCTGAAACGTTCCCAAAATGAAACTTACACCAAGGGGAGAATGCTCTTACCTCTATAACATATATTTTTCGTGAAATAATTTGTGCCCCGCATTTTTAGATATTCAATGTTAAAATGTGATTCACGTGACTATTCAATAAAGAATTCGATACTTCGATGCAAACCTACTTTTATTGAAAAGTATGATTCGTTAGCTTTAAAATAAGCCCAAGTTTAAGATTCTACCTCAATTAGAAGAGAAGTTATGAATTATTTTTGTTGACATAGTATGCAACATTTTTACATTTTTTCTCATATTGACAGAATTGCTGTATGGATATCGTGCATTATTGAGGGTTAAAATTTTACATAATTAATTAACTTAAGGTTCTTTACCATCCCACCAAATTTAATGAAAATCTGAGGTGGTCGGGTTGAAAAGTCCACTTTTTTGTGTTGATTTGACATGGAATGGCCCTATGATGAATTATGTTAGGTGAAGAATACAATGCATGCAGTTCTATGTTGTGGAACTTTCTCCATTCTCCTGTAACTTCATCCCTTTTAACCCTAAATATTTTCCTAAGCACCTTTTTCTCGAACACCCTTAACCTCTGTTCCTCTCTCAAAGTCAGAGTCCCAGTTTCACAACCATACAGAACAACCGGTAATATAATTGTTTTATAAATTCTTACTTTCATTTTTTTTAAAGCAGACTGGATGACACAAGCTTCTTAACCGAATAATAACAGGCATTTCCCATATTTATTCTGTGTTTAATTTCCTCTCGAACGTAATTTATATTTATTACTGTTCCTCCAAGATATTTGAATTTTTCCACCTCTTCAAAGGATAAATTTCCATTTTTTTATATTTCCATTTCGTACTATGTTCTGGTCACAAGACATAATCACATACTTGTCTTTTCGGAATTTACCTCTAAACCTATTTCATTACTCGTTTCAAGTAAAATTCTCGTGTTTTCCCTAATAGTTTGTGGATTTTTTTCTAACATATTCACGTCATCCACATAAACAAGCAGCTGATGTAATCCGTTTAGTTGCAAACTCTTTTTTCCTAGAGTTTTCTAATGGCATATTATAGAACAAAGTTAAAAAGTAAAGGTGATAGTGCATCTCCTTGCTTTAGCCCGCAGTGAATTGGAAAAGTGTCGGACCGAAACTGTCCTATACACATCTGCTATATGTATCACTGAGACACATTTTAATTAATTGAACTACAGTAAAATCCCTCGTATCTGGCACCCCGATAACCGGCAATACCAAAACAACAGTACTTTTGGCTAGGCACAAAAAAAAAAAAAAAAAAAGTCATTCGTGCGAAAGGGGAGAGTTGAATGAAGATGTGAGTGGTTTTCGTGGATAGCACATGCCACATATTGTGTTTACTCTTTACATTGTTCACGCATGAAAACACAGACAGAAACCCCCGTTATGTCCCTGGGGTAGATCAGGTAGTGTCTGTGAGTTGCCACTTGGGCCTTGCAAACAATACAAGCAGAGATGATGGGCCATATGAATAAAACTGAAGGATTTCCTTCGAAGCAAGAGGTTGAAGTATAAGGATGTGCTCCGAAGCAAGAGGTTGAAGTATAAGCATATGCTTCGAATTGTAAGAATAACCTCTACCTTATCCTTCGACCTTATGCTTCTAAGACAGGAGCATGTGCTCATGAATGTTGTGTCGTTTCATGTTGCGGTACTGTGTATTTGTCGGCGCTCTTTGTCAGCTGAGTGCGGGTGTTCGGTTTCATAAAGAAATGAGATAAGCAGCAATGGTAGGCCTCCGAATGACACATCAAGTTTCCTGCTAATAAACCACACTCATTTCAATCACAGTCCCGTGCCGTGGCATCGTGGTCTAAGGCATCTTGCCTAGGACTCGCGTTACAGAATGCGCGCTGGTTCGAGTCCTCGTGAGGGAAGAAATTTTCTCATGAAATTGCGGCCAGTGTATGGGACCAGTGCCCACCCAGCATCGTGATGCGCTTGGGGAGCTACGATAGGTAGCAAAAATCCGGTTTCGCAAACCAGCTATAACGGCTGGGGGGGATCATCGTGCTAACCACACAATACCTCCATTCTGGTTGGATGATCATCCACCTCTATTTCGCCATGTGAACGTGAGGCCAGCGGCCGGCTGGTCGGTCTTGGCCCTTTAGGGCTGTAAAGCCATGGATTTACTTTTACTTTACATTTCAATCACAACTAAATAAGGATTCCATGTGGTTAAAACTGCATCTTCCAATTCAGACAGCGGTAGCTTTGTGCCCCTTGAAAGTACAATGATATTTTTAGCTACACATCCTGGAATATTAGAAAAAAGTGACAAGTTCCAGAAGTGAAAAGGAAAAAAAAAGAGGTAGCATTTCAGAAAATGATAAAAATTATTGTAAGAAAATTCGGCATACTAATAAATTCCTCTTAACATGCGTCTTTGAAGTGCCCATAATAGCATTATTAAATATTATAATTATGCCTACTATAAGAAATACTGATAGTTAATTTAAGCTTCTACGTTAATCTGTGTGCATCAATAAAATACGAGTAGTAAAATTATACCAATGCAGTGACGTGAATGTATTTGAAGTCCTTCCAGTGGCAGGTTCCTCTTGCTCTTCAGTATTTTCATCTTCATTTAAATCCTATATATTGTCTGTAAAGTCATAATTATGATCATATAGGTACTTCGCTAGCTTACATTGTGAAACACAAAGCAACAAACAATATGATTGTTGGGACCTTTGAGGCAGCATTTGTACAGGCGTATTGTAGAATGGGAAACCTGCTTCTTAGTTAGCCAAAGGAACGTTCTATGATAAATAACTGTCTATTTAAAAATCCGATTTCGATATGAACCATGAGCCATGGTTCGATGCCGTCACCCAAAAGGACAGTATTTTTAAATCCACTGAACACATCACGAACTGATGAATTTTTCCATATTCTACAGTCAAGAACGGACCCTGGCCAACTGCAACACTAGTCAAGCATTCTTTTGCTTTGCATGTAGCTTGCAACATACTCATAATTTTATCACCATACCACCATGCTGTGTATGTTTAGCAATATGCACAAGTGCAGTCTAATACACTGATTACACTCTGAAAATTTAATTTCTATAACTATTCAGGTTTTGGAACAGTTACATCTTGTAATGATGATGACAACTTCAGCCATTTGTTCGCTTTTTCCGTTATATTTAAATACATTAATAACAGTTTTACTTATAGTGGTCCGATGTATACCCATCTCTTCTGCAATACCTGATTGGAATCTCCGATTGACCATGAACTGCAAAAAAAAAAAAAAAAAAAATATCTTCGTCTTTATTTCCAAGGATGGCTGGCTGGGTGGCTGACTGGCTTTACGAGGGCTGGACCCGAGACAGATTCGTAGGCCTACACTTGGGCACGCTTTGGTCCATTGTGCGCCCTGTATATGATGATTGTCCAAATCCGACAAGTGGCCTGAGTGGCATTCGTGAATCTGACAGTTTCAGGTTGGCCATTCTGTCTCAGTCCGAGATACAGCCAAGTCCCGTTTCGCGACGATAAACCCCAGCGACCAGAGCTCCAAACCCTTCCTATATCAGCATCGGAAATCCGTACTACTCCCAAGAATTCACTCTAATCAATTTTTACTATTGCAGATATAGATGAAATGGAATGATAGAGGGAAACGGGAGTATCCCGAGAAAACTCTTTGCAACATCTAATTTGTCTACCACAAATTCCAACACGACCTGGCCGAGGATCAAATCCGGGCCTCCTGGATTGTAGACAGCATGCTAGCACTTGGGCCCCTCCTCTTATCTCCTGTGTTTCTTCCAGAAAATGAGATGTAATCCATGGGATATTTTCTTCATTAAATGTATATAAACTCTTATACTGCTCCCTAACAGCACACCAACGTAATTTGTAGTATTTTTCACGACGTAATGCGACTGGTAATTCAACCAGATCAGTAAACCACAGAGATGAGTCTGCTCCTGACCAGACTTCACTTTTTAGAAGGATATGCTTCTGAATCGAAGGTTATGCTTCACTTTATTCATACATTTTTTCTAATTCTGAAGCAAAAGGTTGCGCTCCAAGCAAATGCTTCTTCCTGTGAAGCAAGTGCTCTTTTCCTATTGCGTCATCAAGAGCAGAAGGTTTTGCTCTGCATTTTATTATTAAAATCTGAAGCACATCCTTCAAAATAGTAGAGTAAAAGGATATGCTCAACTTTATTCTTATGGCCCGATGTCTGTAAATTTACCACTTGAACTCGCCCGTTTCAATGTGGTGTTGGATGAGTCTAAATAAGAAACTGTGAAATTCTCATAGTGTGTAAAAGTTTTATTTGTGTGATAGATAGCATTATGGCTACTACCACTAAATGCAAGAGGAACGTCGTCACACTGAAGCAAAAGCTTGAATTACTCCAGAAAATAGAAAGAGGAGTTAGTAGATACAAATTAATGGACGAATATAAAGTTGGAAGTTCAACTTTAAACGATAAACAAGGCAGTCAATTCTAGTGATTCATAAGTAACACTGAATCAATGAAAGTTGCGGAAAATCGGAAAACTGTACGTCAGTCTCACTGTGAAGAATTGAATCATGTCCTATCCGAGTGGTTCGCAATTAAAAGATCTAAGAGAATATGTTTTCTGGGCCAATGCTACAGTGGCTTAACAGATTCAAAGAGAGACATGGAAAATGAAATGTGTCCGGTGAATAAAGAAGTGCTGACGAAGTGTCTGCGGATCAGTTTATTAATCACTTCCAGAAAACTGTGTCAGAGTAATGTTAGTGTGGAACAAATATACAATGCTGATGAGACTGGTTTATTATGGAGGTGTCTTCCTACAACAATACTGGTGTGTGCGACAGAAACCTTATTTAAGGACTTCAAACAAAACAATAATTATGTAACTATTACAGTATGCAGAAATACTGCAGGTGCACACAAAGTGACAAAGCTGTGAGAAAATACCGAAATCCAAGGTGCTTCAAAATGTAAAGAATCTCTCTGTCCATTATCAGGCACAAAAGAATGCATGGATAGATTGCCACAGCCTGGGCTGTCAGTGTTACCACATTAAGAAGTTCACACGAATTTAATGCTCAGCGAATGTTCGAACCCAAAATTAGTGTATTTTTGTGTTAACTGATGTGTTTTAATAAAGAAAATCCACACAATTTTATGTTATTTAGCTATGATCAAGTGACTGAGAAATAAGCTTTGTACGATTGCAGTTTCAATAGGCTGGCATGTTAAAATACGGAACAGGTAATTTTTTTAAATACTTATTCAATTATCTGGCAAAATTTCGTATCCGAAACTTGCCTGGTCCCATTGGTGCTGATTAAGAGACATTATACTGTAGTTTGAGAACACCAAATTCAGAGAGAATATTATATAAAATTTCTCTCTTAACCGAGTCATGTGTCTTTTTGAAATCTATGAATAACTGGTGTACTGTGGCCTTATACTCACATTTATTCTCCAATGCATGCTTTAACAGCACAAACAATATGTCTGAAAATATGGAGTTGAGCACAAGAAAAAGTATCCATTACTTAGCACAAGGAATGAAAGTATCACAAAGTTCTGGTTTGAGGTTTAAAATTTCTTAGTTCCATCCCTATAAGGTGTTAGTCGTTCAAAAACTGTGATCCTGTAGAGAATCAATTCACGACAAAATTGTTGATTCAATGCTGCTTCTTTTCAGTGACCAAGCTTGGTTCCACTTGAGCAGCTATTTGAATGTCCAGAATATTTGGCACTGGGATATTGGATATCCACATTTTTCTCATTAAGTCCCACTACATAGCTGGCTGGGCCCCATATTTTTGTACAAAAGAATTAATTCACAGCATTACGTAAACATTTTGTTAGCATTTTACATCTTTACACGAAGCAAGAAAAGAATTACGCATTTTTCTAGCAAGATAGCATAACAGTACACACATCAGTGCATTGAATGATGCCCTTCATAAAATTATTTGACGACAGACAAATAAGTAGTGGACTATGGCCTGCCTAGTCTCCAGATTTATCAGTATGCTCAAATAAAAACAACCTGCACACTCTGGAGGCTCTAACGAATTAAATAGCATGGCAATATACAATATTAGTGAGAAAGAGCTCAAATGAGTATTCTAGAACTTGTACACCACTACAATGTTTGTAGAATGTAATGGAGGACATTTTGAACAAATGCTCTGAAATTCAGGTAACATTCACTTCATTTCTTCAAATACTCGTAAGTAATTCACTATGATCACTTGCCAAACTGTAGTGAAGTAATTCACTAGTTACGTGAGTGATCGCTTGCCAAACTGCAGTGCAGCAAAACAGGAAGAATGTTATCTACGAGAGCTCCCCTCCCCCCCCCCTCTCTCTATCTCTCAAAATTCATAAATATAGGTCTTCTCGGAAGCCAAACTAAAACATACAGTAAGTAAACAGAAGAAAAAAGTAAAAATACAATTGACTAAAAATTAAACTCTAAGAATAAAAACAAAGTTTTACCTGTCCTTTTATGGCCACGGGTCTGTCAAATATTCCATGCATGCCCAAAATTGCAGACTGTGGAGGGTTGATAATGGGTGTTCCCAACAAGGATCCAAACACTCCTCCATTACTGATAGTGAAGGTTCCTCCATCCATATCTTCAACAGCTAAAGCTCCTTTTCTTGCCTTTTCTCCAAGAGCATGGATTGCGATTTCTATGTCTGCATAATTCATTGACTCTACATTACGCACCACTGGCACCACAAGACCCTGAAAATTCATACATCTCCAGTTAAACAGTATTACTAAATGAAGTTTACTTATTAACCTTACACTGTCACCAATATCCACAAAGTATGAGGGTCACTATTAAATTATCCAGAAACTAGAAGAGATTATAGAGAAATTAGAAGAGTTAAAAATTAGCTTTCTGTTTACGGCAATGAAAAGTGTTTACATTAGTAAAAATAGATGAAGATAGCATACGACATCGTGAAAGCCCTGGTAAAGAAAGGTGTACAGGAATATAGAGGTGTCTGGTCTCTCAACATCTCAAAGAACAACAGATGGCAGCTAGAAGGAAATGGTTGTAGCTTCAACGGTGCGTCCATACCCAGAGTCAAAGTGGTAATTGGTGGTATGTATCTTCTGAAGTGATGAATCTCTTTTCAAGGTTAAGCAATCCTGGAGTGCAGACCGAAAGATAGCAGAGAAACAGAGGCCTGTGTATTAAATATTTTTGTAATGTTATTTATTATTTACAAAACAGCAAACATGTAACACAAACTAAAAAACTAAAAATGCACTGTCAATAATATTACACCATTGTTGCAATTCAGTGGGAAATGTGGACTTGTTTACTTTTGCATAATTGTTCAATGCTGAGAAGAATTGCAGACAAACACATCCATAACTCTTGGTCTACAGAAAAAAAGTTGCTCACGTTTCTTATTTTTAATGTGGGTTAGAGCCAAAAATCTCTGTTCGCACAGATGTTGATGAAAACTGAAATAGGCATGTTCTGATAACACTGAGAACTCTCTTTTTACTAAAATCCAGAATTGAAATAGTGTTTATTCCCTAAATTTGAGCTGCAAAGTTCGATCAGCTTGAAGTTCAGCCAACTCTTCTGCTCTTCTAATGGTAGGTGTTTTGTATCCTCAGTAGTAACGGCAAAGAGAATGGGAATCCAGTCGCATTCGTTCACGTTGAGGGAAGGAAAATATTGTTGCAGTTTGTTCTCCAAAACAGAAAGATGTTCTAAAATCAGACTAGAATTAATATCAATATCAGCTGTGAGAGAAAACATTTCAAGTTCATTCTTTTCAACTTTTGACTTCCACAGTTCAATTTCTATTAAGAACCCATTCAGCTTGTTGCTTGATATACGAATATTTTCTTCCTTTCCCTGCACACTCGCATTAAGAATATTCAAATGTCCAAAAATATCAGCTAAATATGAAATTTTGGAACACCATGCTTTGTTGCTTATGAGCACAGCAAACTCAGATTTTTCTGTGGCAAATATTTCTAATAATTCATTTTCAAGTTCATAAAATCTGGAGAGTAAATTCCTTCTTGCCAGCCAACGAATTTCAGTGTGAAGAACCAGAGTTTCACGAACAGCTCCTGCTTCCTGACTTTGAGAAGTCTAGTTTTAGAACTCCACTTTTAATGTAAATAACCATTTCAACAACTGAGCTCATTATGCTTCTTAGGGCTGAAGGAATGATTTTTGCCACCAAAGCTTTCCTATGTGAAAACAATGTGTGAATCCGATGTGAGGAAAATCTTGCCTTACTTTCGAAGTAAAGCCTTTCATTCGACCAGTCATTGCCAGTGCACCATCAATGCACCAGTGGTGTATGTTCAACCTGGAGTATGGGTGTTCTGTTAAAAATATATAATTGGTCTATAGTCACACAAGTTTAGTAGAAATTTCAAATTCATTAACTACTCGTGCTACGTGAGTAAATAAACCATCTGCTGTTCTCAGCATTAACATCTACAAAGCCCAAGAATCTTTCATAGAGACAGCGGAGAACAGTAGACAGTTGAGATTTGTTCTCAATATCAGAAGTTTCATCAAGTATTATAGCTACAAATGAAACTGAGTTAATTTTATTTTTTATTTCTTCTTTTTCTACATCAGTAATAGCTTTTATGATATCATTTTGAATTAATGGAGAAGTTCCTGGAAACACTGTGGAAGAATTTAGATGGTTTTATAAAAGTAAACCATATTTTTTTTTAACACATTCAAAAATTCTAAAAAATTTCCTTTGTTCAAAGGATTATCTGATTTGTCAGGTCTCTGTAGAGGGAGCTCCTGGTTAGCTAGAAGACAAATAGCATCAATGATTCGTATTAATACATCTCTATTTTTCTTTACCCCTTCATTGTATTTATTGGTATCAGTTCTTCGTTGATCATCAAGTAAAGTATCAATTCATTTGAATAATTTCAAGGGAAAAATTGTTCCAGGGCCAGGTATCGATCTCGGGACCCTTTGCTTAGCACACGAATGCTCTACCGACTGAGCTACCCCAGGAACCATACACGACACCATCACAATTCTTCCCTTTATATTCACACAACTCGTCCCCATTTAAGTTGTGTGGATATAAAGAGAAGAATTGTGACGGTGTTGTGTATGGTTCCTGGGTTAGCTCAGTCGGTAGAGCATTCATGCGCTAAGCGAAGGGTCCCAGAATCGATACCTGGCCCCGGAACAATTTTTCTGTTGAAATTATTCAAGCCTGCTTCACAGAGAGCTTCTATCTGAAAGTCAGATTTGCATATCAATTCACTGTTTGCCGAAAAGTTTTGATTTCAGGAAACACTGTACATGTGTTTGAGACTTTGAATGTTTTTGTTGTGCACTACACAAGTGATTTAAGAGGAGCAAATCCATACTCCAAACCTCATTTTTGTTAGAAAACAATAAGCATGGCCAGCAAAATAACCTGTTTGAAATGTCACAATCCGCTAACCATTCTACATTTTCATATTGTGAAACAGAAAAATGTCTAGTGTACTGTCCGCTTTTTGTTTTACATTGTTGCACTAAATTCGGAAGTGGCGGGGAAGGTATTTTACAGTATACATTTCCAAGTGCTATTATCATTAAATAAGTAATTTAAATTGTTCACCTGCGCTGACACATAGCTATGAACCCTAATAAAACCTAAACATAGTAAATTCACTCACACAAGCAGTAAACACACATGTCAAACACAATATTTTATAAGGGTACAACTGACAAGTTGAGCTGCCTGTATACAGGACGACCTGCGAGCTTGAGTGAAGTGAGTGTCCCCACCATCTTACCGTGCGCGCGCAGAGAATTATAGCAGGGTCATTCCATAGTGACACACATAACATTTTTTAAGTACCTAACTATGATCTTCACAGGATATTTAATTAAATACTTAGTAATTCATGAAAAAGACATTACTGTCTTTTAACATAAGTATTCCTAAATATAAAGAAAAATTCTTAATGAAAAGGAATAATTAATAATGCAAAAAATATTAAATATTGTATGGTGTGACACATGAACATTTTCTTGCCACTAGATTTATTACCAAAATGGAAAATGTTCATATTATTGTGCCAAATGACATAAATGAATTCAGTTGTTTTCCAAACAATTAAGACACTTGTGTAGTACATGTAACTGCTGAATCACGAACTTTAAAAAAAATTAACAGTGCCATTAAGAAACAAAATATTGCATATGTGTTGAGACACACGAACGTGACACACGAACATTTCTGTCATGTTGGTTACTAATTGTTTTAAATGCACTATAAATACATCACTTCTTGTGGAAGACTATGCCTACAGTTCTTATTATACAAAACAACACTAGATTACATACACTAAAATACACTTTTAAATTTAAAATATCCACGGTTGTTTACAACCATATGTGATGATATTTCCTGTGTAATGTCATGTGACGAATATATCAATATGTCAACCATTTGTAGTACTTCCCTTCCTTGGACATCACAGACACTTTAAATTCTTCGCCACCACAAGATTTTGTTACTTCATATGTAGCCCATGTTTGACGGCTTTTTTTACTTGGTCATTTAACGACACTGTATCAACCACTAGGTCATTTAGTGTCAATAGGATTGGTGATAGCAAAATGGTATTTGGCGAGATGAGGCCGAGAATTCGCCATAGATTACCTGACATTCGCCTTATGGTTGGAGAAAACCTCGGAAAAAACCCAACCAAGTAATCAGCCCAACTCAAATTCTTGAAAATACTATCAAAAAATGTTCAAAATATATTAATATTTATATCAATAGAAAAATTAATATAGATTTAAAAAGGCCTAACTTTTAGAATTGCTAAATGATACCTAGGGTAAATTAATTAATGTTATTAAATAAAACGATTTTAAATTAATATCAGAAATTTAGTACCATTTACCTAATGTGCAAATAATTACACCAATTTATTTATACACAGGCCTAGTATGGTGGCTATCTATTTACGATATAAATGTACTGCATAAGCTTGTTTTTAATATGAAATAAATTAACATAAACCAATTTTTTAAGTTTTTAATTCACGGAATTAAAAAAATAATAAATATTTTATACGAACTTTAGCCATAAATTGTCTTATGCTAATTTTAGGCCTACACTATATTTTTACAACAGTTGTTGTTTAGTCTGTCCAAAGACAGGTGTGAACCTCACAAGTGATACCAAGAAGGTACCACTCATGAGGAAACTAGGCCAGGAGATAATGGGATAGCGTGGCCAGTTCCTTTCCCCCTTACAACAGTTATGGAACACATATTTTCAAGAGTGTTTAACTTACAGTTTATGTACTTTGAAAAAAAAAAAAAAAAAACGCACAGGTACGTGTGCACGCACACACAATTATCTTAATCAACAATAAGTATTTGAAATTCCACTACTAATTATGTTTAGACGTAAAGACTTCCAATAACAACAAAACTTGTAACTAGATTTTAGGATAAACTTTAGTGACACACGAACATAACATTTTTGTTCGTGTGTCACAGTCATTGTGTTGCGTGTGTCACGTGTTTTTCTTGTAGAATACGTACATAAATCAAAATGTTGTCCATATAAGAAGTTGATTGTTATGTGATGTTTCTCACTTTTACATTTATGAAACATGAAAAAATTAAATGGTTTTGAAGAAATATAAACAAATGTCCATTTGAGCATGACACACGAACTCTCAACCTTCTCTTGTAATAATTGCAATCAAGCACGAAATAATCATTGTATTACGGTTTCTATGCATTGTAATTATTAACAAAGGTCCGCACTTCATTATTAATTGCATTTAACATACAGAAGTAATGATTTATTTGCCTTAAATGTGCATTCAAATATGTGATTTTTAGTAAATAATTTCGTGCTCTTAAACCACAGACTTCTTGGCGCTTTTTCTCCCACATATGTGTTGTTACACAATGAGTGTTATCAGATTCAAAAAATTCGGATCATAACGAAAAAAATGACATATGACAAGCAGAGATTCGTGAGATTTTTATTTTTCGTGAAAATGTCGCATTTTCGTGGAATGACCCAGCAGTAACTCTCAACTGAGGATGTTCTTTTATACAGGCTGGACAACCAAACCAGACGTCATTCCACTTCGTCAGGCAGAGCATACGTTATAAAACAAAAGCCGTTCTGGGGATGGTGTGCACATTCAACCAGCCGGCATTAAAATATTTAAATAGTAATAAATTAAAATTAGTCTTAAACTATATAGTCACTTCCAATGAGATTACCACGCATTTAAATTGTGATAAATTAAAATTATTGTTGCATTATATAAAACAACTTAAAAAAAAAAATGAGATTACCGAATTTACAGGGTGTCTAGTGCACACCTTGAACACCCACAATATACGCCCCTGCAATGCACACTAAATTACAATTTTTCCAACACAGTCCATTTTCTTCCAATGTAGTAGCTATCATATAATTGTAGATGTTCATTCCTTTTGATGTCAGAGGTAATTCTTTATAGAATGTAAACTGTTCAGCAAGTGATTCTTCGTTTAAAAATCTTATGTAGCTCATTAACTGGCATTTTTTGCTTATGTCTGTTGATTCGTCAAGTTCAAGTGCAAAATTTTTTTACCATCATGTAATTTTTCTGCTACTTGTTTCTTAATGTCAACTGACTTGTCTTCTATGCAGCTATCTTTCGGGACTGCTCCTATTAGAATGTCGTCTTAGAAATAGCGTTCGAAATTCCTTTAAAGCAGACAGGGTTGCTTCTACATTAGCGACATGCTGCCAAATTCCACACAATGAAACCGTGAACCGAAAAAGTTTCAGAATTCCTAACCTAGATGAATCCTTAAATCTGATGTCTTAATTTTCGTGTATAGTACAATATGCTGAGAGATGAACGTATGTGTTGAGGAGATATATTCTATCATATTACGAATTACAGTTTTCAAACAGAAAATAATGTAACAGTATAGAGAAGAAATAATAATACAGTATGAAATATTTCTCACCTTGGGTGTGGCCACAGCAACAGATATGTCTACATAGTCACGATATATTATCTCAGTGCCATCAATTACTGCATTCACAACTGGCTGATCTTGCAGTGCAAAAGCAGAAGCCTTCACAAATGCAGACATGAAGCCGAACTTGATATTGTATTTCTTCAAGAATGCTTCTTGATGAGCTTTCCTGAAGTCCATGATATTACTTAAAAAGACAAAAATGCACATTTGTTTATTTGTCATTTTAATTAAACACAATAAAAACCCTTTTAATATAACTTTCACTTATTCTCTTTCTATGTAACACCTGATTTTCTTTACTCAGAATAAGATCAACACATTTCACATATTTGTAAGAGAGTTCAACTGAACTTCAATTTATAATATGTTCCCTAGAATGTAAGGTAAATATCTCTGTGTTGGACAATGAGCCAGTGATTCACAAAAATAACATTCTTGCTAAGTAGCATGCTACATTCAATTTCATACATGTCACATATTCTAGTGATTCTTTTCTCATCTACCATAAACATGATACAATATCTGGAATCAACAATAAAAAGACCATGGTGTAAGATAGGTATAGAGCATGTGCATGAATCAATAAGAGACTGTGTTCTCATAATGCATGGTTTTGCACATTGTGATGCAAAGTGGCAGTTGAAACTGTGAGTCTAGTTAGCATGAAGTTAACAAGAAGTTCATATTGTTGTGACTACAATTTGTGTGATATTTCTTTGAGTTTTGGCATACAAGTTCTATTAAGGTAGCATTAATATGCAAGTAGACATGAAATTACGATTTTTTTTTTTTTACTTGTGATTAGGTCACCAATACATTGGTAAATCATGTACAAGTCATTTTATTGTGATATCTTCATTATAAATTTAGTTATTTTAGTTGTAGCCCACTGAATTTGACATTCCTAAGCGACTGACCCATTCTTTATACCCAGTATCCCGCTAATTACATTTTTCTTTGTAAAAGGTGCACTACTATATGGAATTGCATAAAATATTTTATGGTTATTATTAGATATATGTTTTTGATACTGAAACCAAGAATTTAACCTTATCTGCTAAATAATGCAAGTAAAATATTCAAAACTGAAAATATTTGGGGCTAAGAGGGATGCAGTTACAAGAGAATGGAGAAAGCTACACAATGCAGAACTGCACGCATTGTATTCTTCACCTGACATAATTAGGAACATTAAATCCAGACGTTTGAGATGGGTAGGGCATGTAGCACGTATGGGCGAATCCAGAAATGCATATAGAGTGTTAGTTGGGAGGCCAGAGGGAAAAAGACCTTTGGGGAGGTCGAGACGTAGATGGGAAGATGATATTAAAATGGATTTGAGGGAGGTGGGATATGATGATAGAGGCTGGATTAATTTTGCTCAGGTAGGGACCAATAGCAGGCTTATGTGAGGGCGGCAATGAACCTCCGGGTTTCTTAAAAGCCAGTAAGTAAGTAAAATATTCAAAACTGAAAAATTCAATAAAATAATTGAAAAAAATAAATAAATAAAAAAGTAACTAAAGCACAAGTTGCAAATATGATAGGTTCAGGTTATTAATAGTGGACATAAGATATTACATATAAATTTTGGCGATATTGCGAGTTTACAATCCACAGAAAATTACCTTTCTCTGTTATTTATATTAATTAACTAGCCGTACCCGTGCGCTCCGCTGCACCCGTTAGAAATAAATATAAAGTAATTACATAAAATAGGACATTTGATCCAGGGAATATTCGTGTTTGATAGAAGGATAAATCGTTTAATATGTTACTTAATTTAAATTACATTTAAATAATTAAAATGGAATCATTTTGGTCCACAGAGCACTCATTTGGTGCAATGACAATTCCTTTAACATGTTTCTTAATTTTTATTACATGCATCCATAGTTCAATGAACATTGACATCATTTACATTTAATGTGTATACTTTATTTTATTTGTTATATGTTTCCATTGAATTATGGTAATAACTTAATTTTAACTCTTCTTTTCTACATATTCAGTAAATGGCGCTTGGCCCACTATGGTTCTGAACCCTTCAAATAACTTAAATAACTTAAATTATATTATATTATATAAAAAGTGTGTTGATAACGGATGTACCCCGATAAGTAAGTTTTCAATTTGTTATGGGGGCTCTTGAATCTCAGGAGGAACAAATTTTATTTTACAACAGGGCAACATAATCTGCTTGGCTCATTACCCAAATTTTTTGCATTGCATTTAATCCATATGTATTTTAGCTCGATTCAATTGAGCATAGTTAAAATTTGGATTATAAAATAATGAAATGCTAAGCTAACGTATTATTACTGCATACTAAATCAATACACTCTCGTTGGTCGTTAATTCTCTGAGATAAACATTATTTTAAGAAATACAGGAAACGAATACACAGAATAGCCTATCAAGTTTTCTGTGCATAAGAAGCTATTTTAATCTTACCTGTCCTCAATTCACTCATTACTGTAATAACATTATAGCATTATGTCCATACAGAGAAACTACACTTTCCAATGGTGAAATAATAATTAATTATACAAATCGGTTAAATTAGCTTCCGATATTGCTTCATACGAACACAGAAACATTTTCTGTAGGCTATGATTCATAGCTTTAGATTGTTGTTGACCAAGGCCCTTTATAGACGAAGTCATTTGTTTATTTCATTACACGGCCTTAGATGGCAGTTATTTTAATTTTAAAACTCATTTATCTCATTAAATATCAGTCCTATCAAAATTTTTCAAAGACTAAAACTTATCGGAAATGATTTTTAAAGAAAATTTTGTTATGTAACATTTTTCATAAAAATCAAGAATAAGCGAGATATTTCGATTTATTTAATTCAGGCCCCCTTAGAACCCTCCTTTTAAATAATGTATTTTGAATGCCATATAGCCTATAATCTAAGTTACAACGAACTTAATTTATATTTCATCGAAATCCGTTCAGCCATTATCGCGTGAAAAGGTAACAAATATACAGACAGACAGACATACAAACAAAAATTTCAAAAAAGCTATTTTCGGTTTCAGGGTGGTTAATTATATATGTTAGGACCAATTATTTTTGGAAAATCAAAAATTACCAGAAAAAATTCGGCTAAGATTTATTATTAGTATAGATGTATGGAACACTTGCATTAGCCATAACAGATTGAAATTTATTTAGTAGTTGCTTACAAATGTGTATAATAAGCATGCCAAATTTCATTTAAATTGGAACTATCACCAGAAATACAGTTTTTTTGTCAATGGAGGCGAAAAAAATATTGTGCTTGTTAGCACCACCTTTTTTTTTTATTTTTTTTTAGTAGGTTATTTTAGGACGCTGTATCAACATCTCAGGTTATTTAGCATCTGAATGAGATGAAGGTGATAATGCCAGTGAAATGAGTCTAGGGTCCAGCACTGATAGTTACCCAGCATTTGCTCATATTGGGTTAAGAGGAAACCCTGGAAAAAAACCTCAACCAACCAGGCAACTTGCCCCGACCAGGATTCAAACCTGAGCCACCTGGTTTTGTGGCCAGACCCGTTACCTGTTACTCTGCAGATGTGGACAGCTCCACCTTAATAAATGTGCTATTAATATGAACTTTCTTGAAAGTGTGCTCAATATATTATGTAGTGCCATCATCATTAATAGGATGGGGAAAAAGTTTTATTCCATTCTGTCAATGTAATTACAGTTCCACTAAAACAAAGAAGAAGGCTAAGATTTCACTTCTCAGACCTCCTTCAAACACAGAATTGATCAAATGGCAAAGGGCCATTAAAAGAAAAGACAGAATACTCTAGAAAAATTACAATGATTGTGATTAACGTTTTAGTTCTGATTTAGCAATCAAAGAATACACAGCTAAAATATGTAACAACATTCAATATTACAATGCATATTTTAACAAGAGTAAAAAATAAAAGCAGACACATCCAACACTATTTCCTGTGTACCGAAGATGTCTAATAAGAGACCTCACTCAAAAAATCACCAAAGAAATGGATTGTTTCGCCAAGTTCTAGAGACAGAGAAACAAAATTACAAAAATCTCAACTGAATGTTTAAAAATTACGCATTTCTTATTTTAATCCACTGTATGAGTTACCTGCCACTTAACAGCAGGTGCCAAGTGTTGAAAATGTTAATCTTCTTTCATAAGATTTATGTGTTAATGCCATCAAGTGATTAAAATAGAAAGAAAACAGAGTTTTAATTCATTTTTTTCAAACAGAATTCAGTGGAGAGTTACAAATTGTGGTAACAAAAAAATAACTTTATTCTAAGACAAAACAATCGAAGTAAATGTTTTACAAAGAAAAAAAAAAAAGTCGAACTATCTATACTGGTAATAATTTTCTCACTGAAAATGTACAGTCTTAGAAAAAAGTTTTGTCACACGGATACTTCATAAATGTACAGTTTTAGAAAAAAGTTTTGTCACACAGATACTTTATAAGTCCCAGAAAGGAATCAGTGCGCATGATCAGACATACAACTAAACAAAACTAATTTTATTACCTCAACTAGTCGTTCTTTTGTGAACCAGGTCAATCGTCCTCTGATCATGTGCACTACCTCCTTTCTGGGACTTCTAAAGTATCTGTGTGACAAAACTTTTTTCTAAGACTGTACAAAGTCTGGTGAACATTTTGCACGAAAGAAAATAAGCACATGGCCCATTAGGAGATAAGTTATTTATAAACTCATAATTTTTTGCAGCCAGTAATGACAATGTTTTTTGCAGTAAACGTGAGTGCCTAGAAAATATTTTAAGAGCATAATCAAAGAAACCTTTAACTATACAATACTAGTGATTCCCTAAGAAAGTAGCATACATTCCTATTCTAAAGAAGACAAAACTCAAAGACATTAACTAAAACACAAGAGGATCGTTCTATGTGGCTGAAGAAAGACAAATGGAATTGCTTAAATGCTTAAAGTTGAAAGAAAGTTGAAACATGTAGATGCACTTTAATGGCTTTACTGGTCAGTTTGCACATGATTCATACGAAGTACTGCTTGTCCTGTTACCTCAATTTTTGGTTCACACAAGCTTTCAGGTGAGGATCGTGAGTTCTTTGCCATGCTTGCTAAGCATTTTGCCATTTCTTTAATTCATTCAATTAATGCAGCGGTCTAAGGAGAACAATCATCTCGTTATGGAATCAGTGAAAGGACTAATTATAGTGAAGTACAACTTCCGTCATTTCAGTTGCGTAGTATTTCATTTGTACTTGGTAAAAATTCCTGACATTTTAAAATAAATCGATCAACATAGAAATATTCATGGACTGTTTAAATGAAGTTACCTCTATTGAAACATGGGTGAAAGGAATTTGATAGAAGAGTGAAGTTCGTTCCTGCCATTTTTATGTAATTCTATTGCTTATTCAGATTATAATGGGAATTAGGTATCAAAATATACAGCATATTAAACATATTAGTTCATTTTAACTGTCTGAAATTGAACAACTTTACTTCATTGTACGAATTTGTATCTGTAAGATGTTATTTAGGGGTTGAAAGGGTCAGATTGGCATGGCGTCCTTATTTTTACGTTTAAAAATATAGTAACCTAGACATGTGATATCAAATATTGGGTAAAAGTTAGCAATTACAAATGCTACATATTATTAGTTTTTTTTTTTTTCACTGGTTTTATTCCAGAATAGCTAATATCAAATTGAAAATTATTGCACCAGTTCAATCAAGGTTAGGTAGAGAGGAATCTAAATTCAAATCGTCACTGTGCCTGAAAAAGTGGCTATGTGCATGGGAAGAAGCAGAATGGCCACTAGAACTGTTCCTCAAATTGGTCATGTGAGACTTGCAACGTCTTGCTTGTGAATGGGAATGAATAAATCTGGGTAGGTAAGAAACTGTTCCGAAAAACTGGTTATGTATACACGACCAAGACTATGACACACACAGCCGATTTTGACATATTGTTTCACGCCCTCGCCATGCACATAGCACTTGCTATATAATTAGATGCTTACCGCTAGGATGTTATAACTAGGGCTAGGATTCGTATGTAGTAAAAGCTAATATTTGTAGTCGGTATAGTTTATAAACATGCAGGCCATGCCCCCACTCTTTATACTTGTCATTCTTGTCACTCAGTACTTCTATTAGTTAGCACTAAGAGTCTTTAATCCTCTTGACCACCATTTACAAAACAACAGTGGGGGGGGGGGGGGGGGGTTTAAAAGATGCATTGTCTAGTCCTTGTGACTTTTCTTGCATTTCGAGTCTTGTCAACCAGGCTTAAAATATTCTTTACCAGCATCACATCGACTCAACTATACTCGGCGTCATTCTTAACTCTTACTACATATAAATCCTAGCTCTAGTTATAACAACAATGACTTAATATCGAATTTATACATCTGAGTGTCAGCTTATTGATCCATATGTAGTCAGCCATGGAGAGTGGAAAAAGGCGTTTAATAGAATTAGCCCTTGATGCTTGTGTAACTGAAGAAAATTTCAGCACTGGAAATCATGACTGATTTTTAATAAAAAAAATTGAGGCAGCTTGTTCAATTTGTTAAATATTTTCCAGTATCCAGTGCCATGTGTCATTTTGGGGTTCCAAGTGGTTCTTAAAATGATTTGATTTGTCATATACTTACTTACTTACTGGCTTTTAAGGAACCCAGAGGTAGATTGCCACCCTCACATAAGCCTGCCATTGGTCCCTATCCTGAGCAAAATTAATCCATTCCCTATCATCATATCCCACCTCCCTCAAATCCATTTTAATATTATCTTCCCATCTACGTCTCGGCCTCCCTAAAGGTCTTTTTCCCTCCGGCCTCCCAACTAACACTCTATATGCATTTCTGGATTCGCCCATACGTGCTACATGCCCTGCCCATCTCAAACGTCTGGATTTAATGTTCCTAATTATGTCAGGTGAAGAATACAATGCGTGCAGTTCTGTGTTGTGTAACTTTCTCCATTCTCCTGTAACTTCATCCCTCTTAGCCCCAAATATTTTCCTAAGAATCTTATTCTCAAACACCCGTAGTCTCTGTTCCTCTCTCAAAGTGAAAGTCCAAGTTTCACAACCATATAGAACAACCGGTAATATAACTGTTTTATAAATTCTAACTTTCAGATTTTTCGACAGCAGACTGGATGATAAAAGTTTCTCAACCGAATAATAACAGGCATTTCCCATATTTATTCTGTGTTTAATTTCCTCCCGAGTATCATTTATATTTGTTACTGTTGCTCCAAGATATTTGAACTTCTCCACCTCTTCAAAAAATAAATTTCCAATTTTTATAATTCCATTTCGTACAATATTCTGGTCACGAGACATAATCATATACTTTGTCTTTTTGGGATTTACTTCCAAACCTATCTCTTTACTTGCTTCCAGTAAAATTCCCGTGTTTTCCCTAATCATTTGTGGATTTTCTCCTAACATATTCATGTCATCCGCATAGACAAGCAGCTGATGTAAACCGTTCAATTCCAAACCCTCTCTGTTATCCTGGACTTTCCTAACGGCATACTCTAGAGCAAAGTTAAAAAGTAAAGGTGATAGTGCATCTCCTTGCTTTAGCTCACAGTGAATTAGAAACGCATCTTACAGAAACTGACCTATACGAACTCTGCTCTACGTTTCACTGAGACACATTTTAATTAATCAAACTAGTTTCTTGGGAACACCAAATTCAATAAGAATGTCATATAAAACTTCTCTCTTAACCGAGTCATATGCCTTTTTGAAATCTATGAATAACTGATGCACTGTACCCTTATACTCCCATTTTTTCTCCATTATCTGTTGAATACAAAATATCTGGTCAATAGTTGATCTATTACGCCTAAAACCACATTGATGATCCCCAATAATTTCATCTACATATGGAGTTAATCTTCTCAAAAGAATATTGGACAAAATTTTGTACGACGTCAACAAAAGTGATATTCCTCGAAAGTTACTACAGTTAGTCTTGTCCCCCTTCTTAAAGATAGGTACGATAATGGACTCCTTCCATTGTTCTGGTATAATTTCCTTTTCCCAAATAGCAAGTACAAGCTTATAAATTTCGTTAGATAATGCGCTTCCACCCTCTTGTACTAACTCTGCTGGAATTTGATCGATACCTGGAGATTTATAATTTTTCAGATTTTCTATCGCAATTTCGACTTCAGAAAGTGTGGGTTCCGGTATAAATGGCTCAGCAGTTCATATTTCAATTTCGTCCCGATCATTTTTATTTGGCCTATGTATATTTAGTAGTTGTCCAAAATAGTTTTTCCATCTGTTCAGGATTGAATGAGCGTCTGCAAGCAAGTCACCATTCTCATCCTTGATCACGTTTACCCTTGCCTGATATCCATTCTTGAATTCCTTTATGCCCTTACTTAAATCTCTAATGTTTTTATTCTTACTATTTGTTTCTACCTCATTCAGTTTTTCCTTCAAGTATTCTCTCTTTTTATTCCTAAGCGTACGATTTGCTTCCCATCTTATATTGAAATAATTATCTCTATTCACGTCAACTGGATCCTGTAAGAATTTCAATTTTGCCTGTTTCCTCCTTTCTACTATCATGCAACAATCTTCATCAAACCACGGTTTCTTTTTTTTAGTTTCATAATAACCTATGCTCTGTTCAGCTGCAATTTTGATATTATCTCGGATATTTTGCCACATGCTATTCACAGCTAACTCTTCCTCAACATCGTCGGAACTTGCTACTACGGCAAACCTATTTGAAATTTCGACCTGATAATGTTCTTTAATTTCGGAATATTGAATCTTCTAATATTAACTTGTTGCTCTACTCACTTGGCTACTGATAATCTTTCTCTTAGTTCTCCAATTACCAAATAATGGTCAGAATTACAGTCTGCCCCCCTGAAGGTTCGAATATCTACTATACTAGTATGTCTTCTTTTATCTATCAAGATGTGATCTATCTGGTTATGTGTCAATCCATCTGGAGAAGTCCAAGTATATTTATATATATCCTTATGGGGGAATGTTGTACTTTTAACAATTAAATTTTTTGATGTGGCAAAGTTGACTAACCTAACTCCATTGTCATTACTAGATATGTGTAGGCTCTCTTTTCCAATAGTCGGTTTAAAAATATCCTCCCGTCCTACTTTAGCATTGAAATCCCCCAATAAAATTTTCATGTGATATCTAGGTAACTGATCAAAAGTCTGTTCCAATTCCTCATAGAAACTATCCTTTATATGGTCGTCTTTCTCTTCTGTAGCATTTATAACTACGATATCGCACCATCTACCTTTAAGTACTAAATATGATAACCTATCACTGATAAATTCGACCTTTTTTACTGCTGATTTTATTCTTTTAGGAATAAAGTATCCTGTTCCTAATTGGTGATTATCGTTTCCTTCCCCATAATACAACAAATAATCTCCTATTTGTGTTATGCCATTCCCATCTAACCTAACCTCCTGTACTCCCACAAAGTCTATTCTATATCTAGCTAGTTCTTTTGCTACTAATGTTACCCCTCCTGTTCTATATAGACTTGTAACATTCCAAGTACCAAATCTCAAAACCTTATTCCTTTGCTGTGGTCGTGCCAGAGAATCAGTCCCATTCCGAGGCTTATTTGAAGGATTCGTAACAAGCTGTTTTTTTATGGTGAAGGGTTGTTAGCCCTTCGCCCAACCCCCAAGCTGGAGGACCACCCCTCACTGGCTGTCCGCGACTGCTTATTCAATATATTCACAGCTACCCTCCATATCATATATACCGGAATAATCCCTGCACATTTTTTTACAAAAATTGGCAGCTAAGTTGGGATGTGAATATTATTTGTGGCAAGGTTAGTAGCGATTGGTACTCCAACCTTGAAGCAATACTGTGCATTGCATGTTGGTCAATTAAGTGAGAAGCACTGAGTCAGGTGCAGGTTAGGTGTATAGGATGTTTAGTCACAGCTTCAAGAAGTTCATGCTACAGATCATTCACTGCTAAAGAAAAACCCAAATTACTGAAAAAGTAGAACAAGTTGGTAACTGCACAGTGACAAAAAGTGCGATGTAGATGAAAGCTGCATACACAATAGGCGTAAAAACAAAATGCGTCTAAAACAGACCAGTGGAAATTACTGGTTATTTTGCAGGCAAAAACCAAAGTTTCCCGAAAATGGGAACAGGTTTTGTAACTGTGCAACTGAAAAGAGACTGTTCAATTGTGCCATTTCAAGTGAAATGTGTCAAAGTGTTGGCTATTTCGAAGGAACTTGAAATTCATGGCCAGCCACAGATTGCTCACGCAAGCACTTAATCACAATGGATTCAGGTTCTACAGAAAAACCAACATCGTGTAACTACCTGGCAATTAGGAGGAGAAAGTGATTAATTTTTACAGATACTAAAATAGAAAAAGGAACATCATCTGTGAATCTCTGGAAAAAGAACTAGAAAGAGACTAATGAAGCACTTTGTGTGGATTGTGGCATTGTATGAGGCAGAAATATGGACATTACAACAAAGTGAAGAGAAACGACTAGAAACATAAGTGGGTATGGAGAAGAACGAAGCATGTGAAATAGGCAGACAGAATAAGAAATGAAGTTGTGCTAGAAAGAGTGGATAAAGAAAGAATAATGCTGAAACTGATTAGGAAGAGAAAAAAATAGGTTGGGCCACTGGCTAAGAAGAAAGCGCTTACTGAAGGATGCACTAGAAGGAATGGAGAACAGAAGAAAAGTTAAGGGTCGAAAAGATATCAGATGATAAACAACATTAAGATACATGGATCAGGAAGGCAGGAAATAGGAAAGAATGGAGAATGCTAGGTGTGCAGTGAAAGACCTATCATTACGCAGAACATTATGAATGAATGAGATAATACGTGTTTGGTTTGCATCAGAAAAATTATTATATTCTGCCACAGATTGGTAAAGCTGATCAGATCTTAATGTATTTTGAAATGTCATTTGACATTTGCACAATTCACAAAATGGGGGAATCTAGCATTCTAATTATAACAGAAGGTTGTGAGAAATAAAGGTGCACAAATTATGCTTTGTGTAACTGCAGATGGAAGGAAGTTGTCTCCATATGTGGTTTTTAAACAAAAGACAATCCCAAAAGGTTGGATGAACAATGACTTCGTACTGGACTGGGTTACATGAGTTTGACAACATCGTCCTGAAGCATGGCTAAACTTGCGCAACATGCTTGTCCTGGACAGCTTCCACAGCCACACAACAGGGTAAGTTCGAAAATCTTTGAACAAGAGAAACACGGGCCTGGTGATAATCATGGGAGGTCTGACCTGTTCTTCAGCTTCTGGACCTGTGCATTAATCGCTCATTTAAAGTGGTGCCCAGTGTTAACACATGATGAATGGCAGAAGAAGAATACTAGTACACCACAAGTAGTAAAATTAAGTGACCGAAAGTAAGGCAAATCTACAGGTGGATTAAGAGTACCTGGAATTTGATTGAGCTTCCACTAGTGGAGAACAGCTTCAAGAAGTATGGGATTTCTAATTCACTGGATGGAACAGAAGACAATATGCTGTGGCAAGATGGCAATGATAATGATTGTGATGTCAACAACTCTTCTGCCAGTGACAATGAAAGTCATGATGAACGAGTTACCAGTAAGTTATTGATGTATCAATATTTTACTGTTTTTACTTACTTCTCTTGTAATTTTCTTATAATAAACTAAAATAACAACACCATAAACACAGAAATTAATTTTTTCAAGATTTCCTTTCATAAAAGTACAATGTAGGGATTATTCTATGGTGGGAATTACTGGAGTATATAAGGTATTATCACAGTTTAGTATATACAGTTGCAAAGCTTGGGATGATTTTTTGCATTTCTCGCGATAGTTGCTAGCCGCTTGGAGCGCTGTGAGTACTAGGAACAATAGACTGTGTCACTGCCATCGTGATCTAATATAGGCCGTAAGGCAGACCATGTAACTCGCTTAACCTGATCACAAAGGGCAGCGTTTCAACCATATAAATTAGTTGGAATGCATAAAGAGTAACATATTGTGAATTTTATTAGTAACAACAATGTACTGTTAATCTTAACTAATATTTACAAAGCACTATTTACAAATCAGAACTACCAGTTCTCAGTTCACAGTTCTTCTATCTCAGTCACTCGAGTTCACAGTATCTCGAACCACAGACCTTCAGAGACAGTTCACTGTACTCGAACTCGGGTCCCTCCAACTGCGGTCCACTGCACTCGAACTCAGGTCCCTCCAACTGCGGTCCACTGCACTCGAACTCAGGCCTTCGGATGCTGACGCAGATGCGGACGCACACTCGAGTCGAACTCCGGCTGGCTTGCTTGCTCTGGCTTTCTCACTGACTGAATAACTGAAAACTGGAAACTGGAAAAACTGCTGTCGTTCCTTCGCGTCCGTAATTTATAGCAACAGCGACGTAGCCTCGAAGGCTCCACGCGTCTCTAGAGATGGCACTCCAGAAAAATCCCGAGCCCTCTCCTCTCTACCAGCACCAGATGCGCGCGCACTCCCGCTCCACTCTCTCGCCGCGTTGGCCCTTTTCCCCTCTCCGCCGCGCGCCATCCCAAGTGCTCCGCGCGATCTTCTCTCTTGCGGGACGCTGGTCGTGAGTTCGAATCTCACGTCGCTGTCACATTGCTCCCTCCTTAGGACTGCTCGTCCCGGGCAGTCCCTTGGTAGGCTGCTAATCGGTCCAGATGCACCACCATCTTCCCTCGAGGTTGTCGCTGGATGCGGTACACCACGTCGTTGATCCGGGTCACCACGTGGTATGGTCCATCCCAGGCACGCTGCAGCTTTGGTGATTTCCCTTTGGTCCTGGTAGGTCGATACAGCCACACTAGGTCGCCCTCCTGGAATCCTGCAGAGTTGGCTAATCTGTCGTAGCGCACCTTCATCCTGTCGCTGGCCATCTTGAGGTGCTCTCTGGCCAGTTGGTGAACTCCATTCAACTTCTCGGTGAGTTCTGCCACATAGTCAGTTGCTGGCTGGTCGGCGCTGGGTGGCGTGCCAAACAGCAGATCACAGGGCAGGCGCAGCTCTCTCCCGAAGACCATGTTTGCCGGTGTCATCCCTGTTGTATCGTGGACCGAAGCTCTGTAGGCCAAGAGGAACAGTGGGACTCTGGCATCCCAGTCTCGTTGATGGTTGGACACCACCTTCCGCAGATGCTCTTCCAAGGTTTTGATGTAGCGTTCCACCATACCATCGGACTGTGGGTGGAGGGGAGTGGTCCTGGTTTTATGCACCCCCAGACGCTCGAACAATTCTCCCATCAGGTTGGATTCGAAGTTGCGTCCCTGATCGCTATGCAATTCCCGGGGCACCCCGAATCGGCAGATAAAGTTGTCAAGCAGCGCGTCGGCCACCGTCGAAGCCTCTTGGTTGGGAATCGCGTACACCTCTGGCCATTTTGTGAAGTAATCCATGGCGACTAGCAGGTAGCGGTTCCCGCGATCCGTGACCGGGAATGGTCCAGCAACATCAATGGCGATCCTCTCAAAAGGAGCTCCCACGTTGTACTGCTGCATGGCTCCCCTGCTGCGGGTCCTTGGTCCGCGACTGGCTGCACAGGTGTCGCATCTTCGGCACCATTGTTCCGTGTCGGTTCTCTGATGCAACCAATAGAACCTCTACCTTAACTTGTCCAGCGTCCTGTTGGCTCCCAGGTGGCCTCCAGTCACTCCAGCATGAGTCTCCTCCAGCACTTCCTTCACCTTGCTCCTGGGCAGGACAAGTTGTTCTATGCGGGTCCTTCCATCGGCCGACTCCCAAATCCTCTTCAGGATACCGTCCTTGACAGTGAAGGATTCCCACTGGGCCCAGTAGCTCTTGTAAGTGGTGCTACGGTTGGCGATATCGGCCCATACTGGTCTCTGGTCGGACTCCACATCACGCAGTAGCTGTCCAATGTTTGGGTCCTCCAGCTGCTCCCTCCTTATGGCGGCGTTATCCCATCCTGGGCTCGGCTGGGCGGCAATTGCTCTTACTGCGTGGGCGCCATCCCGCTCTTCTACTTTCAGGCAGTGTTTGCAGCCATCCGGGCACGGACGTCGTGATAGGGCATCAGCGTTGGAATGTTTCTTCCCTTGTCGGTGTTCAGAGGTGAAGTTGTACTCCTGCAGACGTTGAACCCAACGGGCGGTCTGCCCCTCCAGATTCTTGAAGCCCAATAGCCAGGTGAGTGCAGAATGGTCTGTCCTCAGATGGAATTCCTGGCCATACAAATATTTGTGGAAGTGCTTCAGGGCTTCCACAATGGCAAGAAGTTCTCTACGCGTCACACAGTAGTTTCTCTCAGCCTTGGATAGTGTTCGGCTGAAGTAGGCAATCACCCTCTCTTGCCCGTCCTGTTCCTGAGAGAGTACTCCGCCGATGCCTACGTTGCTAGCGTCCGTGTCGAGCGTGAACTTCCTTCCAGGGATGGGATATCCCAGTACAGGAGCAGTGCAGAGCGCCTCTTTCAGCGACTGGAAGGATGACTCCGCCTCGTCTGTCCACTGGAATTGTCGTTTCTCCTCGGTCAGCTGGGTTAGAGGCTTAGCGATGTTGGCGTACCCAGCTACGAACCTTCTGTAATAAGTGCAGAGGCCGAGAAAGCGGCGCAGCTCCTGCTTGTCCCTCGGTCTCGGCCATCCTCTGACGGCTTGTAGCTTCTCCGGGTCCGTGGCCACTCCGTTGGTCCCTACTACGTGTCCCAAGTAGTTGACCTTCTTCTGGAATAGATGACATTTCTTCGGGTTCAACTTCAGTCTGGCTTGTCGCAGTCTCTCGAACACTTTCCTCAGGTTCATCAGCTGTTCGCCGAAAGTCTTGCCCACCACGATGACGTCATCACGGTACAGCAAACAGGTGTCGTATGTCAGGCCTCTCATTACGGACTCCATTAGTCTCTGGAATGTAGCCGGGGCGTTGCAGAGGCCGAACGGCATAACGGTGAACTGCCATAGTCCCTGGCCTGTAGAGAATGCCGTTTTCTCCTTATCCTCCGGATGTAGCGCCACCTGCCAGTATCCTGACTTGAGATCCAACGTCGAGAACCACTCTGCTCCGGCCAGGGTGTCCAAGGTGTCGTCAATTCGTGGAAGGGGAAAGCAGTCCTTCTTGGTGACGTCATTAAGTCTTCTGTAGTCCACGCAGAAGCGCAGGTCCCCATTCTTCTTCTTCACCAGCACCACAGGTGATGACCAAGGGCTGTCGGATTCCTCGATGACCCCTCTTGCTTTCATGTCCTCCAGTTGGTTGTCAATCTCCCTCTGTTTAGCTAGAGGGACGCGTCGAGGAGGTTGTCTGATTGGGCGAGCATTTCCGGTGTCGATGCGGTGCTGAACTTTCTCCGTTCTCCCGTAGTCATTTTCAGACAGACTGAACACGTCCTGAAATTCTGTCAGTAGATCGTGGACTTGTCTTCTTTCTCTTTTGCTTAAATTCGCCGGCAATTCTCGAGCCAGCTCTTTCAGTGATGGGTCTAGATCTGGACGTGGTCGGTGACACTCCTCGTTTTCTGCCAGAGACGTCACAGACACCACCGGCTCGACGTTACCTAGTACAGTTCCACTAGGCACCTCCTTGTCCCGATTGGTGACATTCAGGACCCTCACCGGTACCACCTTCTGATTCGGGAGTAAGGATCTGGCCACATAAACCCCATCTATCGGAGTTGTTTGCGAATCGAGGAGCAGGTTTCTCTTAGGTTTTCCGTCTAGTCTTGCCATCACCACCATCTCGCAGCCTGCTGGGATTGTCACTTGATTCTCCAAGGTGAGTCTGCTGGCCATGGGTTGGTCTTCGACGTCTCTCAGGAACACTTCATCCTGACCAAAACGCAGGATACGGCGCCGGACGTCCACCGTTGCATCGAAAATCCGCATGGCGTCGAGTCCCAGGATGACGTCTTCAGTGATGTTGGCGACGAACACCCACATCTCCAGTCTCCTCTTTCCCAATGTCAGATCCAGGAAAACCTCCTTTTGGATGGGCAGGTTCTCGCCTGAGGCAGTACGTAGCTCATACCGGCGCAGCGGCGTCCTCCCAGGTAGTCCACGCACGACTTCTTGTCTGGCGATAGTGAGCGACGCCCCGGTGTCTACCAGTACTCTGCATGGGCGGCCTCTTATCCATCCGTCAGCAATCAGCCCATCGTCGCATCTTCTGTTAACCGTCTTCAAGATCAGCCGAGGGGATGGTGATGACGGCGCCGACGTGCCCCTCATCGCATCGGCCCCTTTTAGTTTTCCTGTTTGTGACCAGATCGGTCACAGTCCCTCCTCAGGTGTCCAGGCTCGCCGCAGGACCAGCAGGTAGGCACTCCTCGTCTTCGTCGCTCGGGTGATTTCGGTTGACGCTCCTCGACGTCGGCCGCCGCGACGGTCCTAATCCGGTGCGATGCCGAGACGTTCGCAGTCAACTTGGCTGCCTCCATCCTGAGGGCCGCCGCCAGAGCTGCGTTGATGGTGCGATGCTCTGCTAAGAGTAGCTGTTGTCTTATTTCCGGGTCTCGAACTCCGCTGCCGAAGGTTTAGGCCGCCTCTCCAGCGATGAAATCATTAGGTAGGCCCCTGAGGGCCTTATGGGCCAGTTGTTCCACCGCCATCGCGAATTCTTGTAGGGACTCGCCTGACTGTTGGACCCTCGTTTTTAGTTGGGTCCTAAATGCTGCAGCAAGTTGATGGTCACCATAACGTCCCTCCAGGGCCGCCATTATCTCAGCGGCTGTCCCATCTTCTGGAACGCTGTGAAGAATCTCCGACGCCTGTCCTTGAAGCGCGGTCAGCAGCTGAGTAGTCTTCTCCGCTGGTGTCCACCCATTATGTGCTGCGGTGGCCTCGAACTGGCGACGGAATATCGCCCAAGACGTCGTACCGTCGAACTTTGGCGTCTTGACGTTGTGATGTCTGGCTGAAGGCGATGATTCCGCAGGGCCACTATATGGAGTCCTCAACTCTGTGGCCGTTTCTTGCATGGCACG
Organism: Periplaneta americana; assembly: GCF_040183065.1. Taxonomy (NCBI): domain Eukaryota; kingdom Metazoa; phylum Arthropoda; class Insecta; order Blattodea; family Blattidae; genus Periplaneta; species Periplaneta americana. Next base: position 81,647,030 of record NC_091122.1, on the reverse strand, counting down.
TCGAACCTCCTCGGCAACTATCTGTTTCTGTTCTCTAGCCTGGCGATCCACCAACGCGAGGATGTGCTTGTTTTCTTCAGCATGTCGGTCCATCAACGTGAGTATGTGCTTGTTTTCCTCGGCGTGTTTTTCCATCACCTCACTCGTCTTGTCCAGCAACTCGCTCGTCTGCTCTTGACGACGCTCGAGATCGCGGATTTTGCCGTCGAAATGGTCTACCTCCTGTCTCAATTCGGTTACTGTCTCGTTTATAGTTGTAAAATTCTTGTTTAGGTTGTCAAGGTCGGCTTTGAGTTCGTCTTTCACGATGGCGACAATTCCATCTACGTGGGCTGAAACGCTTTCAATTTGCGTAGTGACGTCATCTTTCACTCCGCTTATGTCGCCTTTCACTCCGCTTATGTCACTTTTCATCTCCGTTTTCACTTCACTTATGTCGCCTTTCACTTCACTTATGTCGCCTTTCACTTCACTTATATCGTTCTTGACCTCACTGATGTGCTTGTTCATTTCTGCTTTCATTTCTGCGATGGCTTGCAGGATCTGCTGTAGGTTCTCCATTGTCGATAATATCCCGGTTCTGACACCAATGTGAATTTTATTAGTAACAACAATGTACTGTTAATCTTAACTAATATTTACAAAGCACTATTTACAAATCAGAACTACCAGTTCTCAGTTCACAGTTCTTCTATCTCAGTCACTCGAGTTCACAGTATCTCGAACCACAGACCTTCAGAGACAGTTCACTGTACTCGAACTCGGGTCCCTCCAACTGCGGTCCACTGCACTCGAACTCAGGTCCCTCCAACTGCGGTCCACTGCACTCGAACTCAGGCCTTCGGATGCTGACGCAGATGCGGACGCACACTCGAGTCGAACTCCGGCTGGCTTGCTTGCTCTGGCTTTCTCACTGACTGAATAACTGAAAACTGGAAACTGGAAAAACTGCTGTCGTTCCTTCGCGTCCGTAATTTATAGCAACAGCGACGTAGCCTCGAAGGCTCCACGCGTCTCTAGAGATGGCACTCCAGAAAAATCCCGAGCCCTCTCCTCTCTACCAGCACCAGATGCGCGCGCACTCCCGCTCCACTCTCTCGCCGCGTTGGCCCTTTTCCCCTCTCCGCCGCGCGCCATCCCAAGTGCTCCGCGCGATCTTCTCTCTTGCGGGACGCTGGTCGTGAGTTCGAATCTCACGTCGCTGTCACAATATATTTCTCTAAAATCTAGTGTAATTGCATTAATAAAATTTAAAACAATGATTAGGAGACACTTCAGACATAAATCATTTGCGAGTTAAGATGAAATATTATTTTTGGTGTGAAAATTACGTTGTTCATATGTGTAATAACTATTTGCAAATACTTGTAAGGATAAGTCATACTGACTGAGATTTAACAGTTTAGTAACACTCATTGCCAGCACCAGTTCTTTGTACATACATTCCACCTCAAAATCTGTGCTTTATTGGCTGGTCATGATAATATCTTTGAAAAATATTGGAGTGCAAGAGGTCAAATGACTTTATTGTCAAACGTCTGGCATTGGAAAACAACAACATTCCACCTAAAATGGAATATTTACTGAAACTATAATTATTTATTGTTAATTTTATATAAACACCTACAAGTCCTAAACTGAATTTTATAAAGTCCTAAATCTCTCTTTTTTTAGCATCTAGAATTCCGTTACCCAGTTATGACTCAACTCACCTTGCCAGTGTGCCAATTAAGCATGCAGTCAGATGTTTGTGTTGGTTAGAAAGATCATTCTGTTTGATAAATCGTTACTGTTACCTAGAGTTTTCTTGTTCTAACACTTGTGAATTTCTGTAAAAGTAAAGTAATGACAAAACTAGACATGGCCATTTTTTAAATCCATTTAATATAGGAAATTATGGAAAGAAACGTTTAAAACATTTGAGCGGTGTGATTCCAGCTGTACTTATATCTTTTAAGGAACCTGGAGGTTCATTGCCGCCCTCATATAAGTCCTCAATCGGTCCCTATCCTGAGCAAGATTAATCCAGTCTCTACCATCATATCCCACCTCCCTCAAATCCATTTTTATATTATCCTCCCATGTACGTCTCAGCTTCCCTAAAGGTATTTTTTCCTTCAGGCCTTCCAACTAACACTCTATATGCATTTCTGGATACGCCCATATGTGCTACATGCCCTGTCCATCTCAAATGTCTGAATTTTATGTTCCTAATTATATCAGGTGAAGAATACAATGTGTGCAGTCTGTGTCGTGTAACTTTCTCCATTCTCCTGTAACTTCATCCCTATTAGCCCCAAATATTTTCCTAAGCGCCTTATTCTCAAACACTGTTTAATCTCTGTTCCTCTCTCAAAGTGAGAATCGAAATTTCACAACCATACAGAACAACTGGTAATATAACTGTTTCATAAATTCTAACTTTCAGCTCTTTTGAGAGCAAACTGGATGACAAAAGCTTTTCAACCAAATAATAACAGCCATTTCCCATATTTATTCTGCATTCCAATTGTACTTATTTAGGCTAAATAATGATTTCTCTTCATTATCAAAACTAAGAATTTGTGATGTGTGCTACATTAAAGCTTTAAAAATTCCTGAAAATAGTGGTCATGGTGCTTGGATTAAAAAAAAATACAAACATTATTTATGAGAAGTGAAATTATAAGGAAAATATGAAGTGACCTCACTGACAGCGGTAAGCTTACTAGTCCAGTAGGTACAGACAGTGACAGTAAAGCATCTGGAAGTAAGAGAAAATTTCATGTGCAACATCAAGTCAGAGTTTAATATGTTTAGGGGAATCCCTACTTATTTAGGAAATTAAATTACACCAAAAGGTGTAAGCTATACATAAACTGAGATAAAGCAGACCTTGAGCAACAAAGGTCCTAATTAATGACGAACCAAGCCAGGCAAATAATAAGGCAGAAAGAGATTATGTACAAAAACTCGAAGAGAAATTTCACACTACTGAAGCGAAGCACTGAAGGTACAAATGTAAACTATTATCGAAAGCTGGCCATACAGTAAAATAAAAGAACATTTTGAAGCTCATAAACATGATGGCTAACAGAAATCGAAATTGTCCCTATTATCTATAGGATTGGTGCCTCAATGTCTTTGGCAATAATTATTGCTCTGTATGACATAAGCGTCTTACTCCTCTTTTTCTTCTAACCGTTGCTCATAGGTGTGGGCAGATTATATGTTCAGTTATTATTTTCATGGAAATAAATTAATAAAATATCATCTCAATATAACTAGCAAGCATTTATTTTAAATATTTTCATTTACAATCACAAAAATGAAAATAATTTCAGTGGTTTAATGTAACATACAGTCCCCCCCCAAAAAAAGAATGAGATGATAGAATATTCAAAGTTCCAGATACAAGACACTGCGCATAATCAGAGACTGAGAGTACTGACACACAAGGTAGCATGTTATTGGGTTATTTAAATTCACTCTATGTGGTTTGTTGTTGGACCTAGCTCCGAAACTTCCTTGAAGAAAACTTCAAGAAAAATTGTTAATGTGTTGTAAATAATAGATAAATGTATAAAATTCGTACAGTAATATCAAAATTGGACCTCCACGAGCAGATTGACACCCCACACAAGGTCTTCTATCTTCTCTCAGTAGCTCAGATGGCTATGCAGCAGAAGGGAGCAGGTTCAAACACTTTATCGACAAGTTTTTTTATTATTATTATTATTTCCTGAATGGAGTTAAATTCCTGGAATTGAGCAGCCTAGCACAAGTGCAAAGAGACAGATTTTCGATAAGGGTTACTGATCACAGACAATACAAAATTACTAATTATAATATTATAAGAAATATGAATGCATTAATTATGAATATACATATATAGGGTGTGGCAGTGGAATATGGCGGTTTTTATAGCTCTGTTGTTGGACACTCAGGACGAAATAGAGGAAAACACATATACTAGAAGTAATTTAGTACAATGAAATTTATTAATGTCTAATTACTTTTTAAAAATTACATTTCGTAAGTAGCCTCCATGGAAACGAAAACATTTCTGCAATCTGCTATGAAAGTTCTGCATAACTCGCCCCAACAAAACAGGTTCGATGGCACTAATTTCGTTCCTTATGTTTTATTTCAGCTGGATGATGATGCGAGGCTTGTTGCGATATACCCTACTTTTGAGATAACCCCATAGGAAGTAATCACCTCACATTGCTCATGGTTCAATGAACTGTTTCTGCATAACATGTTTGCAGGGCGAATAATTTCACGATCTGGAGACATTGCCTGGCCGCCAAGATCTCGTGACCTGGCTGCAGCAGATTACTTCCTATGGGGTTATCTCAAAAGTAGGGTGTATCGCAACAAGTCTCGCACAATCATCCAACTGAAACAAAACTGTTTTGTTGGGGAGAGTTATGTAGAACTTTCATAGCAGATTGTAGGAATGTTTTCGTTTTCGTGGAGGCTAATTACGAAATGTAGTTTTTAAAAAAGTAATCGGACATTAATACATTACATTGTACTAGATTACTTCCAGTATATGTGTTTTCTTTTAATTCGTCCTTGAGTGTCCCACAGCAGGGCTATAAAAACCTTCATATCCCACTGCCGCACCCTATATATTTAAAAATAGGTGACTCAGCATCTGTTTCAGCAAATAATAATTATAATTTAGATCTTACAATATCATGGTAAATGGGGTGATTTTCTTTCAAACAATTACAATGAAATGTAAAATGTTTTAACAACAAGCATTAAGGAATTTATTTTAAATAGCAATAACAACTACATTTAAATACTAATCATATAAGCCATCAAGATCCTTTGGTCTCACCGCAGGCAGATGCCGTTCCAAACACTGACAAAGATTGTTATAGCCCAGACAATTAGACAATTTAGAGAGACTGATTCGAGAAGGCATTGGACATGTAGTACAGATTACCTCAAATATTATTTTCATGGCGATCAAAGCACGAGATCCTGAGTAACTCAATGATCTGTAAAACTTCTGTACTGCTTTTCAAGACCTTGCAACGAAAATCAGATTATCTAATGTGAGAGAGAAAAATCACTTATGAAATGGGAAAAACAGTAGTCCTATTACTTTGAAATGACAAATATAGGACAACAAAAAATACAACAACGACAATAAGAACTATGACAAGAACCACGATAAGAATCAAGACATGGACCACAAAAAGTACCACAACATGGATGAAGGTAAAGACCATAACAAGGAAAACAGCAAGAATCAGGATATGGGCAACGACAAGAACCACCATATAGATCACAAGGACTACACCTACGACAGTGATCACGATAAGGAACATGACAGAGACAAAAAGGACCATGACAAAGAATAGAACCATGATAAGGACCACTAATAGACAATAATTACAAAAATAAGGACCATGCCAAAGACAAGGTCCACAATAAGGGCCATTACAAAGACAAGGACTACGATAAAGACCATGACAAAGATCAGAATAAGGACCATTACAAGGATCACAATAAAGACCAAGACAAGGATACAGTAAGGACCACAATAGGACCATGGTGCTTGTAGTGGTCCATGTCATCCATGAAGTTCATGTCGAGTCCTTATCGTGATTACTGACCTGATCCTTATCTTGGTCCTTGTTGTTGATTTATTGTTGTGTTTCTCATGGTCCATAATGTGATCCTCGTTGTCTTTGTCATGGTCTTTATCATGTTCCTTGTCGTATACTTGGTCCTTTTCATGCTTATCGTATACTGTACTTGGTCCTTGTCTTGCTCAGCATGGACCTTGTAGAGGTCCATGTTGTGAACTTCATCATGATAATTGTCTTGTGTTTGTTGTTGTCTTAGTCATGGTCCTATAGCAATCCTTGTTGTCTTTGTTGTGGTCTTGATTTCCTTTGTCATGTTCTTCATCATGATCAATGTTGTCTTTATTGTTGTCCTTGTCATGCTGCTTATCACAAACTTTTGACTTTATCGTGATCCTTATTGTCTTTGTCATGGTCCTTATCGTGGCCCATGTCGTAGTCCTTATCTGATCCCTGTCATGCTTCTATAATGGTCCTTGTTGTCTTTGTCACAACCCTTATCGTAATACATTTCCTTGTCATCACAGTCACTGTTCTTTTTATCATCGTCCTTACCATGATCCTTCTTGTCTTTGTCGTGGTCCTTATTGCGATCCTTGTCTTTGATGTGGTCCTCAACAGGGTCCTTGTTTTCTTTGTCATGGCCCTTATCGACCATAACGTGGTTTTTGTGATAAATGTTATGGTGTATGTTGTGATCCTTATCGTGGTCCTTGTTTTTGTCCTTGTTGTGGTTCTTGTCTTTGTCATGGTACTTATCACGATACTTGTCTTCTTTGTCTTGTTCCTTATCGTGATCCTCTTTGCCTTTGCCATAGTCTTAATCGTGCCTCCAGTGCTTGTCGTTATCCTTATTGTGGCCTCAGTACTTATCATGATCTTTATCATGGTGCTTGTCATGGCCCATGTCGTGATCTTATCGTAATCTTTATTGTTGTCTTTGTTTTTCCTTCTCATGGTCCTTATCATGATCCTTGTCTCTGTCGTGGTCTTAATCATGGTCCTTTCCTAGTCCTTGTCAGCTTTATCGTGGTACACTCGTGGTCCTTATTGTGATCCTTGTTGTGGTCCATATCATGATCCTTGTGATCCTTGTTGTCTTTGTCATAGTCCTTATTGTGATCCTTGTAATACTTATCATGGCACTTGTCATAGCCTATGTCGTGATCATTATCATTGTCATTGTCTTTGTTTACTTTTGTCCTTATTCTTATTGTGGTCCTTGTTGTGATCCTTATTGTGGTCCTTATTGTATTTCTTTTATCATGTCCTTAACATGATTCTTGTTATTTCATGGTCCTTACCATCTTTGTCATGATTCTCATCATCATCCTTGTTGTCTTTGTCATGGAGCTTGTGATCCTCCTTACTGTGATCTTTTTGGTCCATGTCATGATCTTTATCATAGTCCTTTTCTTTATCCTTCTTTTGTCCTTACAGTGACCTTTGCTTTCTCATCTTTTCTAGAATGGCCCTCATCACTCTCCTTGCTGTCTTTGTCATTGTCCTTATCGTGGTCCATGTCATAATACTTATCGTTTTCCATGTCGAGATCTTTATAGTAGTCCTTATACTAGTCCTTGTTTTCTTTGTCATGGTCCTACATTTGTGATTTCAAAATTAATATTGTTTTCCCCCTTTGCAAGCGACTTCTATGTAACACAGAACCTTGCATACTTTCATAAAAAATAAAATATCATGGACATAAACCAGAAATAGACAACTAATAACATTTTGTATTGTTGTGTACTTTGGAGTAGGGAGAAAATAGGCATGCACGTCCAGATGTCTTCCTGCAAGGCTACATCGCTATTGCGTGAACCACACTATGAAACATAGACTTTCACATCACTAAGAGTCATCTCATTCTATTTTTGGGGGACTGTACATACAAGGTGTTAAGGAAAAAATGTCTAATATTTTGAGACGTGATAGTATTCATAAAAACAAAAAAAGTCTAACAAACATGGGTCCTAAAATTCGTATTGTAACAACAACTAACATTAATATATTTGAAGAAACAAGGACTGTGAAATTGGTAATGCAGTAACACCATATCTTCTAATGCCAGCACTTTACTCGTTTCTTATTGCAATACAGTAGACTAGACTAAAGAATAAACAGACAGATGTGACAAACCCAAAGTGAAACGAGCAAAGACCTCACATGAAAAGTTATGTTACAGTAGGCCTACCTACCAATTTCACAGTCCCTGTTTCCTTAAAGATATTAATTTTAGGGTCCACATTTATTAGACTTATTATCATGTTTGTATGAATACTACTTCCTCTCAAAATACTATACCCTTTTTTCTTAACACCCTGCATATGTAATATGAATAATTATATAAGACTAGACTATCAGATCACAATATGATCACGAACAATCTAGAAGTGTGTAGTAAAAGTCAAAGGTTCTGCTTCTGGGAAAGTATCCACAGAGAGTTCTCAAAAGGACAATAGATTTTGTATTTTCTCCTTTAATATTGCCTCTATGAACAGGACTACCTCTGTAAACAGTTAAAGAAAAACAAAGACAGTCGGCAATACACACAAAGACATCCATTACAACAATGATATAAGAAGTTCGGCTAAAAATAAAGACAACAGATGCCAGTGGGAACCCTGGAAAAAACAGTGATAAAATACACATGATGAAAATCGTCGATAGCTTTGATGACTAGTACGAGAAAACTCTGGTATCTGTAGCAACATGATGATTAGCTAAGCAACATGCAGAAACACTGTGCAGTGTCAGTGTATCGTTTCAAACAATAGAAGATATTATAACACTTAATATGAAGAACATGTATGAATTACTGTAAATAATGCATGTTGGTAGCCTGGGAACTCGAGTTAACTATTTAACACTTTGTTTATTTAATGTATTAGAGGAAGTTTTGAATGTATTACATTTTTTACATTTATGGCAAATTACGCATTTTCAAACGTATTTTATGAGTCATGTAGAAATTAATCTTTTATGCGCAACTTCCCCCCAAGTCTGCCTAATACTCACTAATAAATGTATTACAGTGAAACTTCGATTCATCGTTTTGTTCTGGACTTCTGAAAAAAAAATGGTGGAAATGGGAAAACCATTGACACGGGAACCTGTCTAAAATGAATATAAGCAGTCAAATTTACTTGTAGTACACACATGTATTCATATACTAAAGAATGTGTGGTACATGAATGATTTTTTATTAACTCACTTCATTTCTTATTAAAAAAAGTCACTAATTTTCATTTGCTTACTTGCACCTTTACTTTTTAAGCTAAACAGTAGCTTCTCAATATTAATAATGTTCACTTGGTCTCTGTCGGTGATCTTGTGAGCATATATGAACGCTCTCGTGGTCTCGAATGCACTTAGTGCTTCTTGAAAACTCGGCACTGGTTTGAGATCAACTTCATCATTATCATCACTGTCGACTTGTCCCTCCTCCATGGAACTTCTTTACAAAACAGTTCTGAATTGTGAACTAAGTCACTTGTTGCCATGCCGAAACAATAAAGTGAATGGCCTGTAGTATGTCTATCTTCATTTTTACCTCTTTCCTTTCATCCATCAAACATAAAGCCCTCTGTACTAGCTGCTTCCTATACGCCTGCTTGAAATTCTTTATAACTCCTAAATCAAGTGGCTGTACAACACTGGTGCAGTTTGGGGGATAAAACATCACCTTCACATTCTTCAAAGAGGATGTGTCTGGAGAATGTGCAGCACAATTATCAATAAAAAGGAGGATTTTCCTGCCTTTTGCACCAAAAAATTTATCAAGAGCGTGAAGAATGTCTCTGAAAATCTCCGATGTCATCCAGGCTTTGGAATTAGCATAGTATTTCACAGGTAGTTTCTTCACGTTTTTGAAACACCGTGGTTTTGCAGACTTGCCAATAACGATGGGAACTTGTTTGTCTGAGCCATTGGAGTTTGTGCACAGCAATACACTCAGTCGCTCCTTCGCACTTCTGCCTTCGTGGCAGGATTCTACTTTAAGTGCCAGCGCACGGTCTGGAAGACAGTTGAAGAAGAGGCCTGTTTCATGTGCATTATAGATGTCCCGAGGCTCGTACTCTTCCAGCAGCTCTGGGAGTCTTTGGAACCAGAGGTCCGTGGTGTTGGTGTCCACAGCAGCACTTTCCCCAGCCAGTTTCTTAAACACCAAGCCATGGTGTTGTTTGAAACAAGAGATCCAGCCACTTGATGCAGAAAAGTTCTCAATCCCCATTGCTTCAGCTATTTTCAGAGATTTCTCCTTCAAGATGGTCCCATCAATGGGAATGCCTGATGCTCGTGCCTGTTGATACCAGGAAAAGAGGACATTTTCGAGCTCGCTGTAAGTTGACTCCTTGCCCGTCTTCCTCTTTTTGGCTGCTGTACCACACTTATCAGCCTGCTGTCTGATTTCCATTTTCTTTGCCATTATGCAATTTAGAGTTGAAGGTGGCAGGCCAAGACGCACACACCGGTTTAATGTTCAAATAACTTAAGTAGTTCTTTCTTTCTCAACTGATGTCACATCAGTCAAATCCAATTCTCGACCGTGTGCCATATCTGTCCCAGTATGCAGTTTGAAATATTATATGCTTATATTATAAATTATATGAATATAAAACTGGTATGTGCCATATCTGTCCCAGAATGTGGTAAAGGGTTAAGAGTCACCAAAATATTCAAGAGAATAAATGTAGACATAATGGAATATCATCATCATCATCATCATCATCATCATCATCTTCCAAACAAGTATAAGGCCCATGGCCCGTTACGGTTTCAGTGAATCATTCTCAGTCTACATTTATATTATTATGCTATTATTATAAATTATTGGCTAATTATGCAATTTCTTCAGAACTCGCCTGTGATTTAAATCAGTTCAGTGACGGAGAAACAATAAAGAGGTTTATGATTGAAGCTGTCGAATTATTTTGTCCAAATTAAATAAAAGTTATCGAGAGTCCTACATTATCCAGGTGCTTTCCTAACAATTTGCCACTGATCATTGCCAGTAGCCAGAGGTAAAGTGTAGTCACAATATGTGTTGCAGAGCTCCGAGTTTTATGTGAGTGCTATTGTTTATTTATTTTATTCGCTTCTTTTAGGATTTGTGAATATGCAGTACAAAAGAATGTGTACCAGATCTCCATCATTATTATTACATCACAGACAAATAGAACTATCAGAAAAGTGAAATCCGTAGAGATATACTATAACTGTGGCAAGTGATTTGTTTTAGCTCGTTAAAAATGTTTTTCTATATATTCAGGTCATTAGATTTCTTTTGTATGGCTTGTAAAATGTTGTCTTTGTCAGAAAAGAGCGAACTGCTGATCCATAGGTTTGTAGGAGGAGAGTTAATTGAAAGAAAGGCAATGGATAAAGATAACATTTGCAAAGGTCTTAATTGCAAGTATGTTGCCTGTCTTGTATGTTATAAACTTTCTCATTTCCAGGTATGCCATAGTGGCCAAGCATGCAAAGAAATATTATTTCCTCTTAGAGGATCTTGAATGTATTCAGTTATTTTTCTATAGTAATACTTCTATGCACATATAAATTTGGTATTTCAATAGACCTATATTAAATAGTTCCCACAGAAACAATAAATATGCAAACAGATTTATCAGAAGTTCTGAAAACATACTGAACAGCAGCATCAATAGCCGAAAGTTCAGCATCAAGATTGGAGGAAGACGAATATGGCCTGAAGATTTTTTTAGTTGGTTATTTAATGACACTGTAGCTTATTTAGCATCAGTGAAATTGTTGATAGTGATATATTTGGACATATGAGGCCAGGAATTTATTATAGATTACTTGATATTTGTCTTGTTAGGGAAAATGTCAGAAAAAAAAAAACCAGACAGGTAATCACCATAAGTGGGAATCCAACCCACACCCAAGTGCAGCTTCATATCAGCAGGCAAATGTACCTGCCATCTGGGCTAACCCGGTGACTAGTATGAAGTAACTTTCTGTACATTTTGGAATGTAATATTCTGTTCTTTTGTCCCAACACCAGGGTTTCGTGATCCATCTGTATAAATGTGTAGGTAGAACATACAAAAAATTAATACAACTGCATCTGGTCAAAGGAAGTTTGCTGAATCAATACTTGAGTAGTTTCCTGGAATTTACATACTCAGAGGGTACCTAAGTAAAATAAAATTGAGTATGAATCTTTTGTATCATGCAATGGACATATGACAGTGAAACAAGTTTCCGTGAAAAGAACAAATCTCATGGAATTGGCAACAAAAAAAATGTATACTACACATATGATCTGACAGCATTACACCAACAAAGCACGAATGGTTAGCAGTTGCATACGGAAAATGGAGTCTGTTCATGATAGGCAGTAAGTAGTACATGACTTTGAAATTTTGCAAGCATGGCGAGGCCTGTCTGAATGAACAGTGACGTGTATTATGCAAATCAAGATTTCAGGTATAACTCCCTGTAAAGTTGATTTGAATAATTCAAATAATTTGCATAATACAAGTCACTGTTCGTTAACAGAAAACCACAATTTAAGTGTGCACTCGAAGTTGGTTGCTTGATGGTTGTCAGCCCACTTTGAGGTCTGTGGATATAGAGGGAAAAATTGTATCGGTGTCGGGTAGAGTTCCCGGGTAGCTCAGTTGGTAGAGCGTTGGTACGTTAAACCAAAGGTCCCGGGTTCGATGCCCGGCCCCAGAACAATTTTTCTCTCGAAATTATTCAAGACCAAGGTTGTTCCGTATGTGGAAAGATAAGAGCGATTTCCTTCTTTGACTACCATGGAATGGTCTATCAACATGAAGTACTCCCAGTAAAAAATATTTAATTATTGATAAATTCTTCACTTCGCAAGCACAAGAGCAATGACCAGCAAATTATGAATAGTTTCGTTACTGCCTCACACAATTCAAACAATAATATCACTACTTCCCCCTATTTTTCATCCTGTGCTCTTCTTTCCCTGGGTAACAAATACTGACATTATCTCCATAAATAATTATTTTCACCTCAGGTAAATTATGTAACTTTATAGTAAATAGATTTAGGCTTAGAACAGAGGTTTGAATTGTTCCTTCATGAAGAAAGTAATATAGAAATCTTAGCACTCTGCCTTTGATTTGAAGTTTCATGGACTGTAACAGAATGGACTTATGTGATGTAGTATTAAAAACAGCTTCAAAGTCTATTATTACAGTTACTGTGATACAGTAAAACTCGTTTTACTTAAGTGTTTTTCACTCTTACTCGGTTTTTTCTGAAGTCCCAACAAAATACCTATACTTTCCATGATAATCTATTTCAGATTTATGTTTTCTCTTTATGCAATTTTACATGTCTGTATGATCGTATTTTAAACCCCAGGAAATAGGAAATGCTGTTTACACATTTTAAACAAATTTTTCTCGAAATTAGGTTTGCTGTGTAAGAGTACATGTTCATTGTTGAGATGCGACCCACTTTTAAACTCGTGAAAATTTGAAGCTGTCCATGCTTGCCTCCAACAGTCTTGTGTCCTTTAACAACATTGTTACTGTTTTACAAACAGTGAAACGTTTCATAATGTGAACACATTATGGAAGAGTTGTCAGAATTCAGGGGCATGCTTTATTCTTTAAGAGCAAGCAGTCCAAAATAACTAACTTTTTTTTTGTAAAATAATCACATGTTATCAAATGAAGATCACGCAGGAAGAACAAGGTAAGTCAATTTCGTAAAATTTCCTGGACTGGAGTTCGAAATATAATATATCAGCTAGCTTTGGCTCTAATAATCTTACACTCTTCAAGAATATGTGTTATAAATTTGAGTAGAGTATTATAGACTCAAAGACGGCTTAATTGTGAAGTTATACATTTCTCTTGCGAAAATTTCACTAAATTGACGTAACTCGCTTTCCCAATATACTGTACATAGTCTTCAAATCTTATTTCAGATGTCATTAAATGTCATTTCAGTTATATGTTTCCTCACTTAGCAAAATTAAAATAATCTCATACCTCATGTCAATCTCATTAAATGTAGTAAGCATAGCATTCGTATTCTGAGCTTCTTTGAGACGCTGTGCTATACGTTGTCTCATTCTGTTCATCTTCACTCGCTGCTCAGATCGCGTTCCAGTGATCTCAGAGGTAGGGTCTGCTGGTGGCAGTTTTACGGTAGCTGCCTCAATGGCCTGGGCATGTCGGATAGCAGCCACTGGGATTGATGACATGGGTGCCTGCGGAGGTGGTGGTGGAGGAGGTGGTGGCCTTGCTGGTGTTGGAGCAGCTGCCACAGGAGTTGCAGCTGGGGGTGGAGGCAGAGGAGCCTCTGCTGTTGGAGGTGGGCTAGATTCAACTGCAGCTTCCTTCTTTTTCGCTGGAGCAGCAGCACCTCCTGCTAAAATGTCAACAAATTCAGACCATTATCACTACCACCATTACCAAGACCATGTAATCGTCATCACCATCATCAATTATACAGATTAGGCTGTCAGTCTGTTCTATCACAATAGTCATAAACACTTTTATCTTCAGAACATCTGTCCCTTTAATATTTCTGCTTGCTTTTCACTTGTCTGTTGGTTTATCATAATTACCACAATCTTCATTATTATGAACATAAACACTTTCACCACATGTACTTGATGTACCTGGTTCCAAAATTTCACACAACATTTTTTTTCATGTTTCTTAAATGAAATCTTGCATCTCGTTCATCATTTTGAATGTAACACTATTTGTTACTTGGCAACAATAAATGAGGTTCGGCCGAATTCTTTAGTTTCAATTTTGATGGTAACCCTAATAACTCTGCTCTCAGATCGCGATCATAATCAGAATTATAGAAATGATCGGAACAAATATACAATATTTCAGGTCTAAAACTATCTGCTCTTTTACACAAATACACCTACCTTTCACGAACAGCCTGTGACTTTGAAAATTGATGGTAAAATATGTTTTTATCACCACAATTTTTACCTCTGTTTTTACATGTTGCTAATGCACAAGCGCAAGGCATTTTTTATCAATTAAACTCTTTTACACTAACTAATAAAAACTGCACTACACTACAAATTTGGCAAATAGTAAAATTAAAAAGGTAAATTTTTTTTCTGTTTTTACAGCTTGCTAGTGCACAACTGCAAGGCATTTTTTATAAATGAATCCCTTTTACATTTTACATTCACTAAGAAACATTGAATTATCGAAATGATCAGAAAAAAATGTACGATATTTCAGGTCTAAAAGATCTGTTCTCTTACACAAATACACACTGTACAACTGAACTACCAACTTGGCAAAGTAAAGCTAGAAAGAAATTACTAGGAAGGGTGAAAAAGAAATCGATGAGGGTAAAAAAGAAATCGGCTCAACTTTATAATTTGCCTCCTATGCTCTGACATATGAAGGTCTGCCAATATATGTTTTGTACTAGTTTCTCTAGTTTTTCAAAGAAATCGAATGTCATAAATACCTCTGGTGCTTTGCTTTCCCTTTCTATAGTTAAAGGCAAGGCCTATTCTATTTTCCTTACTACGAGATTGTTCTGGATACGCAAGTAAGTTAAAGGTCCAAGCCTTGATGGCAGATGACATCAAGAGCAGTGTGCGTGTTTCTAATGGCCAGTACCTCCTATTCTATTTTCCTTGCTATAGTCTACAAGTTCCTCTCTTTGACGAAAAAATCGGAGTATGGTGTGCAGTAAGTGGGTATAGGATAATTGGGTCCATATTTTTTGAGGAGACAGTGAATTCCTGTTATTATGTGGACAACATACTCCTTTTTCAATTCACTAACAGGCATGAAAAATCGTACGGATATTTTATGCAGGATAATGCAACTGTTCATACCACGGACATTTCTATGAAAGAAATAAAGGCAGTTTTTGGTGAACTCTAGGGAGCCCTGATTTAATCCTTGTAAATTTTACCTATGGGGGAATTTGAAAGGACGTGTATATGCAAATAATCCACATTCCATCAACAAACTCAAAAACAATATACAATGTGATGTTCAAGCAATACAGGCAGAAAAGTTCTGTCAAGTGATTGCGAATATGTTCAAGAGATTGAAACATACCAGACAGCTGAGGGTCGTCATTTTGAATATCTTTTTTTTTAAGCCTAAGGTTAGTTTTCATGAAGCTACTTTCATTGAAGATGCAGCACATGTTTTAGTGACTGTCGCCAAGCCCCTTATAATGGTACGTTGCTGATGTGAGTGCCAGTTACATTCTACCAATAATTCATACACTATGTAGGTGTTGGTAACTAAATTTTTTCTCCAAAACCCAATGTCATGTAGTCTTCGAGAAAAAGGGGTAATATGGATTCTTTGAAGCACCCTGAAACACACTACATGTTTATTTAGTCTTACGTTAAAAAAGTGTAAAATTGTTAAAAAAGCCATATACCTTCGACAGACGGCCCGTTTCAACGCTATGTCACGTCATCTTCAGTGTATCTTGAACCACTGGTGATCTTGACTCTGCGATGTGCAGTTGTCGATGGTAATGCACATCGCAGAGTCAAGATCACCAGTGGTTCAAGAGACACTGAAGATGACGTGACATAGCGTTGAAACGGGCCGTCTGTCGAAGGTATATGGCTTTTTTAACAATTTTACACTTTTTTAACGTAAGACTAAATAAATTTTATGGTTTTAACAAAGTGTTAACGAGAACTTTAATCAATGAACACTACATGTTATAACAATTATACAGGAAAAGCTGTTACAAGTGCTTAACCATTGATAAGTTCAAATTAATTTTTGCTCACTGAATTATTTGTAACTTTTCTTAGCGCTCTGTATTTATATGCCTTCTCTCACTACTGAAAGCAACAGTATTATATTTGGCACTCAATCTATATGTGTACCAAATAACATACACATTTGAAAAAAAATTATTTTTAATTTATATTTTTAGCTATAAGAATTTTATTCGGAATGAACAAATTTTAGTTTTTTATTTAATGCCCCTCTTCAACAGTGATATTATTCAGGGACAACATAATGAAACTGTGACAATGAAGCACAACATGGGAATAAGAATAACATGAGAGACTGAAGACATCAGGTTACTAAGCTATAAGTAACTGGGACTAGCTTTCTTTTTTTTTACTTTGAGAATTCACACAAGTTTCCTTCCTTGGACAAAATAAGTGTAATAGTGTGTTACAGAAAAAGGGAAATATATTGCTTTTGAAGGAATTTATCTAAGAACTTGAAAGTAAAACAATAATAGCAGAAATAGTTTCAAAATACCTATTGTAAAACATATCAACTATAGTATATTGTTAGGTATTATAAAAAAAAATTGATCTAAAGAAAGATGTTTTGCGATATTTCTGCTCTTTCATTAGATCAACTATGTCCAATATTTCGAAATGATTAGTTCCTCTTTCAAGGGAATGAAGACAAATGTAATAGACAAAAGATAAACTATCCAATTTAATGCAATATTATAAATTCCCTACCACTTCGAAGATAGGGACATTCAACTCAATCATCATCACCAGCAGAGGTTTCCACTCAGTTGTGGGTCGTCTCAGATCATAGCTTCCTCCACAAAGTCCTCTCTTGCCACAATTTCTCCTCTTGAATTCTTTCCCAATCATAGCCTCTCTCCTTTAAATCTATGCATACTTGATCTAACCATCTAGTCCGAAGTCTTTCTAATATTCTTACACCTTATTTTCATTTCCAATGACTTCTTAGTATTCTTTCATTCATCCTTTTCAAATGACCGAACCATTTTAATATCATGTTCTTTATTGTGTCTTTTAATTTTTGAACTCAATATCAGCTGCAGGCCTCTACTGCTGTAACATAGTAGTCTCTCAACACCTTCAGAGTAAAACATGGTAATCACTGGCTGATGTTAACCCTAGGTCATGTTTGAAAGGTGTTCTGTTCTTGATAATGCCTTAGAGTTCGAAAAACACTCATGAGTGATGTTCCTAGACTAGACGGTAATTCAGAAGACAGTTGGCTGCTAAATGTGCCGTAGCATTTCTGGCATGTGACATCACAAGCTTGTACAGGAGAACTTCCCAGAATCAGTTAGTAAAGAGTTAGTAAGTTCACATATGAGTGTTTTAATACGTCGAATAAGTAAAACTATCATATACTGTGTGTGCGTGTGTGTGTGTGTGTGTGTGTGTGTGTGTGTGTGTGTGTGTGCGCGCGCGCGTGTGATAAATAAATCGAAGGAGATACTATAAAAAGACAAGTACTGCACAAGTAGGCACGGGAAATAGCGTTCAAAACATTAACGAGCAGAATACCATCAGGCATCATAGTGCTGGCTGCAATGTTGCCAATGTGCAAGAAACGACTGCAAAAGCATGTGGTGTGAGTTGTTAGTGAAGAAAACAATTCTTTTAATGTGAGTGAAATTGCCATGTTTCGTTCTCCTGGAAAATATCCTCATCGTGAAAAAACAGTCACTGAACTAGATGACTTTAATAAAAATGCGCTGCAACGTACAGCATTAGATATGTACCACAAAAGAGAATTTCCAACAGTTAAAAAGCTAGTAAAGAAAATGAACGCAGCTGTAGAGTTCAATGGTAGTGAAACTTCTATGCTTCACATAATGAAAGGAATGGGTTTCAGTTACAAAAAGTGCAATGATGGAAGCAAGATGCTAATGGAACGCACTGATGTACTAGCAGCCAGGGCTGAGTTCCTTAGAAAAATTCATAGAATTAGAAAAGAGGGAACATCAAAAATATTTTACCCGAATGAAACCTGGGTAAACCAAAATCACATCAGGAAATATTGCTGGAAGATGAACAATGGAACTGGAGGCCTTAAAGTGCCTGTTCGTAAAGGGAGATGCCTCATCGTGTGCCACGCAGGGTCTATGGAAACAGGATTCATTCCGCAGTGCAAATTAATATTCAAGTCAAAAAGTAAGAATACATCTACCGACTAACATTCCGATATGAACGCAACCATTTTTAAGAGCTTCTTCCAAATCTTCCTCCACATTCTACAATAGTTATAGACAATGCCAGCATTCATTATGCGCAACTCGAGAAAGCTCCATCCTCAGTTACAAAAAAAGACAGAAATAATTGTGGCTAAAGAAGCAAAACATTCCTCAGTCGCCTTCACAAAACAGAGAAGAACTTTTACATTTAGTGAAGTCCAACAAACCACAATGCAAGTCGTATGAATTGGACACTATTGCATGAAACCTTGGCCACAATATAGTGTGTCTTCTCCCTTATCATTGTCGCTATAATCCCACAGAATTAATTTGGGCAGAAATGAAGGGTTATGTCGTTGAAAGAAACAACACTTTCAAGATTGCAGATTTTGAGAAACTTACAAATGAGGCCACTGAAATCATCTCGTACATCTGACTAGGAGAATTGGGTGAGACATGCAGAATGTCTACAAGAAGAGGACTATCAAAGAGAAATTTCGAGAGACGAAATTATGGAGCGGTTTATAATTCACCTTTGAGAATCCAACTCTGATGAGGGAATCAGCAACTTCGATTAAAATCAGGTATTGAATGATTTATTAAACCCTAATTTATATTAAACCCTATTGTCGAAATTTGACAATTTAATATGGTACTCGTAGTTATTTTTTTAGGGTATTTAACTAGCCTAGAAATAGACCTAAATACAATTTTTACATAAATAGTGTACCATTTTTTCTAGTACTACCCCATACACATTTCGTATTAAAACTGTGTGATAAATAATAATAATAATAATAATAATAATAATAATAATAATAATAATAATAATAATAATAATAATAATGTGCTTAAAAATCTTAAAACTTGGTATAAGCATTATTAATAGAACGTAAGATTTGATGATGTTCTGATAAAGAATTTCTTTAATGTCATGCTTACAGTAATCAATGGCTAAGGTCATTATTACCTTTTGAAAATTTAAATTATCTCTTGCGCTATTTGTATTGTGCGCGCACATGAAGTACAATGTGGCAATGTTGTATGCATTCTTGCTCTCTCTATCTGTCTCTCTCGACGTAAACGCTAGCAGACGACTGCCTTCCGAATTTCCATCCAGTCTAACACATTCACGACATAACAGAACTTGCATCTGTCATCAATTAATGCAACTGCTTTTGCAGTGTCTTCTGGACTCAGAGTCATTTTGAATTAAACTTTCCTTCACGGAACTTAGAACAGAAAATTTATGAAATGCAACAGGAAAGACTGACAAAGGTGTGACACATCTGTATGACAGTTGTGAAACCTAAGAACGAAACTGCAAAATATGTCTCGGTGAGATTAGTGATACAAAAGAGAACAGAGGTGGTCCTGATTTCATCACATTCTTATTCCAAAATGTTTATAACAGTGTCCTAGAATTAAAAGCAAACAAGAATTACACATCAAGATAATTTTGTAATATATTTCAAATATTGCAATTGTTATACTTTTTTTTTGCTCGGCAGCGTAATTAATTATACCTCCAAGCTTAAGTTTGAACAGTTTCTGCCCAGCCTTAACAGTGGCTCCATCTTCAACAAAACGTTCTTCAATAACACCAGCCGCTGGAGATGGAACAGGAACCGAAGTCTAGAAAACAAACAAGAAAATATCTCTATTCAGGATAATATAATAACTTTACATTAAAAGAAAGAAATGTAGATGAAGATTATAAAGATCGTACATTTCAATAGTGAAAGAAGGGATAGTATGTGCAGGTACTTTATTATATGTACAATAGAATCACTTTTATCCGAACTAAAGGGGGCAGAGCTATCTCAGATAACATGACTTTTCGGATAATCCATGAGTACTAAGTTCACTACAACTGTGTAACATTTACAGCATCACAGAAATGAATACACACGGAATCAATTGTCACCTTTCATTCAGCAGTAACTGGTTTCACAATTTTTGAGACAGGAGGTAGATGGAACAAGAAGTATGTAAACAAAGAATAACTTTTACTTGATGGGACCAATGTACACTCACTGGCTGCTAATGAACACGAAACAGATGAACTGAGGTGTAGTAAGCACATTTCTCTACATACTACATTCCTTAAAGGGCACTCACCCTTAATTATAGCCTTTCTGTGGGATGAGAAAAAGACAAAAGCTGTCTTTTTCACATGCAGTGACAGACCTTACAAACATAAGACACAGTTATATTGTTTGTTTCCAATGGCAGGATTTTATTTAATTTATTTCTCATCAATCTGTCTGGACATGGTGGATTTGATGCATTTCAGTTCAAATCCGTCATTCCCATATCAAATACAAATATAATGTATAGTTTCACAAGTACTAGCCTATGATACTACTTAATTTAACAGCTCTGCTAATAACAGTTTAGTAATATTTAATACTGCATTATCTACTATACTATAATATACAACACAACACGAATGCAGTAATAATAATAATAATATAATAATAATAATAATAATAATAATAATAATAATAATAATAATAATAATAATAATAAACTCACTTCACTATATTTACCATTCCTAAATGTTTTATTATTATTATTCCAATTCATCGTTTCATATGTTTACTTAACTGCTATTTAACAGATTACTAATTTGGTTACTCCTTAACTAATAGCTTTTGTATAGTGAAGGGTTATCTCACTTTATAATCTGTCTTCACATAGTTCTTTTATCTTTTTTTTCCATTTAATTTTGACTCTGAACAAAAGTTTACCTAAATTATTAAGCTTATAAATTTTTAACGGCCCACTTAGTTTTATGAAAGCTATCTTTTCTTTACTTACTTACTTACTGGCTTTTAAGGAACCCGGAGGTTCATTGCCGCCCTCACATAAGCTCGCCATTGGTCCCTTTCCTGAGCAAGATTAATCCAGTCCCTACCATCATATCCCACCTCCCTCAAATCCATTTTAATATTATCTTCTTTTATCTTCAAAAATTTATTTTCTATTCCACTAATTCTGAGGTCATTTGTCGCTGTACATTTTAAGAGTATATGGACTGCGTCTTCAAAACATTCACATTGGGGACGAATATCCTTACCCACATTACCTCTTCTATTTTTGAGTTTCCAAATACCTAATCTCCACCAGGCTAATCCTACTGTCACTTCTCTTGTGTTTAATCTGACATACTCTTCCTTTTCCCAGAAAGTTTTCATTTCTCTATAATATCTTAATGAATCCAAGTTTGTTATATTTATAAAAACCTCCTGTCTTGAGATTTCGTATTCTCTATCTTTTACAGTTTTATCAATAATCTTGACATTTAGAGTCCCTGTTTCTTTCCATAACCAATTTAGACCAAATACCAATGGCAGGGTTTAGTTTTACGTCATTTTACTTAATGCTTTCCAGTACAAACTTGCTATATTCTTTGATTGTTGCATTTATATGTTTAATGCAAAGTGTTTTAAAAGAAGTTCCACAGGAATTTGGATCCACAAACTTCGTAAATGTGTGAACTGAGAATTTTAAAATGGTGTAGATATGAAACCAAGCAATCATGTCCAACATACATTCTTCATTTTGCAACTGCTTCTTCATGATGTAGGTTATGTAACAATTTGTCATTTTTTATGTTAATCCACTGTTTTCCCTCATAGTTTAAGTTCGCTTTCCACAAATTAGTTATCAATTAGTGTTTTAATTTCTTCTTTAATTTTGTACATTGAGACTATCTTCTTTTGTTGCCGATGCTTTTAAATTGCTTTTTTAGCCAGCAAATCAGACATCCCTTTTTGCTTCAGTCCTGTATGTGAAGGGATCATCTGTAAAACAACTTCTCTATTTCATCTTCCTAATATTTTCATAATCTTCTGGCTTTCTACTAGGACACATTTTTGGGTGGTTTATTGGATGTTATTACTTCTGTCACTGCTTTCAGAATGAATCAATATTGTGGCCTTATCAAATTTCTTTGACCTGCTTAATACATTTTCTAGGGATATTTAAATTGCTCTAATATCTCCATCAAAGTCGGTAGAATTTTTGCTTACTTATGTAGTGGGAAAACTCTTTGCTATATATTCCTGCTTCTACATTTCCTTGGAGATTGTTTTTGGGCCATCTGTATACACTCTCCACCATTTTGAGTCAGGGTACCATTCATTAATATTATACAAATCTGGCTTTCAGGTAGTATCTCCCTGTAAAGCAGGTTTGAATAATTTCAAGGAAAAATTGTTCCGGGGCCGGGTATCGATCCCGGGACCCTTCGCTTAGCGCGCCAACGCTCTACCGACTGAGCTACCCCAGGAACTATACATAACACCGTCACAATTTTTCCTTTTATATCCACACAACTCACATGAGCTGACAAGACGCCAGAACTCAACTGTGAGTGCACACAAATACTGTGCGACTTTAAATTGTGGCTTTCTGTTAACGTACCTCCAGTAACGAATGTATTATACAAATCTGGCTTTCAGGTAGTAGCTCCCTGTAAAGTAGGTTTGAATAATTTCAAGGAAAAATTGTTCCGGGGCCGGGTATCGATCCCGGGACCCTTCGCTTAATGCGCCAACTCTCTACCGACTGAGCTACCCCAGGAACTATACACGACACCGTCACAATTTTTTTTTTCCTTTTATATCCACACAACTCACATGAGCTGACAAGATGCCAGAACTCAACTGTGAGTGCACACAAATACTGTGTGACTTTAAATTGTGGCTTTCCTTGAAATTATTCAAACCTGCTTTACAGAGAGCTACTACCTGAAAGCCAGATTTGTATAATACATTCGTTACTGGAGGTACGTTAACAGAAAGCCACAATTTAAAGTCACGCAGTATTTGTGTGCACTCACAGTTGAGTTCTGGCGTCTTGTCAGCTCATGTGAGTTGTGTGGATATAAAAGGAAAAATTGTGACGGTGTCGTGTATTAGTTCCTGGGGTAGCTCAGTCGATAGAGCATTCGCGCGCTAAGCGAAGGGTCCCGGGATCGATACCCAGCCCCGGAACAATTTTTCCTTGAAATTATTCAATTATTCAATTGTTGATATAGCTATTTGCTTTAGATGTTCATTAGATAGTTATATTTTAGGCAGTATTTTTAAGAAAAAAGTGCGTGTTATCGTCCAAAAAATATAGTACCTATTTTCACTCTGCTATGTCAGTCAAGCCAGGTTTCAGTTAAGCAAAGTTTGGTTATGCGATATTTCACTTTACAGTCAGCTCTTGGATATAGTGAACTCTGTTATAGTGAACATTCGGCTATAGTGAACCTAAATCGTTGGTCCCGACCCGCATACATTAAAAAGTACCTTAATATTTCCATTTATAGTGAATCCTCGCTTTGGTTATAGTGAACCTAAAACTAGAGCTTTCCCAAGAAAATGTATTTTAAAATGGTAATTTAGGAAACTCTTTCTCCTATAAACTTCCAAGAATATGTTCAGAATAAAATCTCAAACCTTCTACTCCTTAGGTGCACTGAAAGACAAAGGATTTGTTCAGCTTCCTGGACAACTTGAAACATGTTAAAGAGAATAGTGTACACAGTGAGGGATAAAGAAAGGATTAGTTCTGACTCCTTTAAAAGAGGTTATTAGAAGAATAGGAAGAAAAAATGTTTTATTTTGTAAAAGGGAGTAGAGTGGTGACCAAAGGGTAAATACACGAAGGATTACAGTATAATGGTCCTCAACCTTTCCTCCCGCATCTTTGTAAAAGTGAAACCTGGAGAAATTCCAAGGCCAAGTACACAGAAGCATACCTCTAGTGGGAAGAGGTGCGAAATTGGTCAGTGCCTACTACCTACATGGCCAGATTAGATTCAAGTTTCGAACTGTGAACATCAGGATGTCAAAGCGTAAAATGTTTAAGCTGGAAGATAAAGTGAACATTAGTACTGATATTGAACATGGTCTGATCCAAACTAGCATTAATACTGTATGTATAGCAACGTCAGTAGTATAAAAACAGACACCTCAGTTTTAGTGAACCTCAGATATAGTGAATGAAATACACTTATCCGCAGAGATTCACTATAACCGGAGTTGACTGTATATGCAAGTGCTTACATATGTATATGTGCCAATTTTATCTATGAACCTATTTCGATAAATTATGCAATTTCACCCATAAACCACTCAACCTCACACTTATTCACTAAAGTCCCGTTGCTCTTATTTCCAGCAGCCAATCACATTTCAGCTCGGCTCATTTAAACGTATGCATCTTGTCATTTGCTGCTGATGACGTTATGCACTTCCTAAGGCTCGATAAATACTTAATATAATCGCCCGCCATTTTGGTTCTTTTGTGGGCACACGAGGACGTTATTTGCAGCTCAATTACAGTGTGTTTGATTTATTATCATAGGAGCTACGACAAGATAATATTTAATGGTGCGACAAATAGATTCCTCGTCTGGTAACTTGGCAACAAAAGAAGAAAAATGGTGAACGATACTACCTACCTAGACTTTATAGAGCCTTCACTTCCTAAGGCGTAAGCAAAGAGGAGAAGTCATGCCTGAAATAACAGCGACACGACTATAGTACAGTGCGTCCACAG